>NW_028225182.1:30489535-30602022 GCF_052327205.1 Somniosus microcephalus | reverse complement strand
TCATCACTTTCAGATTCGCAAAAGAGGGGGTTCGCAGCCTTTTAGCACAGCTTTCCGTCGTCACGTGGATTTGGAAACTTCTGGCGCAGCTTGTTTTTCTCTCTCAGGCGATGAGGCAGTGGACACAGCCTCGATGAGCGCTCGTCATGACTGGATCCGTTAAAGTTGTTGAAGAACTGGATACATGGGAGAATCTGCCACCGATCCCTGGTCGAATGGTATGTTGAGGCCCTGGAGGGCTAGGCCCGGAATGTCCTTTTTAACCGGCCTGGATCGTCGGTTTTCCTGAGGGTGTCTTCTTCTTCGGCCTGGGTCGTCGATGATCTCCCGACAACAGTACCCGGGCCACCCTCGTCGTCTTCCCGTCGTGGCCGAGCCTTGCCTGGCCGAACACGTCCCGAAACCGAAGTGCTGTCTTAACTGGAAAGTCTGTCCCGGTGCGTTGAAGAAATGAAAACCCGAGGTGAAGCTTCCTGAATCGAATCCGTATCGTATCCCTCCCGAAGCTTGAATCGTAGAAGAAGCGTCCTGATCGAATTCTCAAGCGTTAAGCGTACTGATGGACTTTTCAATCCATAGTTATACCTATTTGGGACAGTCTGATCTCCCGCCAAATCATAGTCCAGTCTTTGTAATATTTTTGGCGGGCAGAAATCTCTGCAGGGGCGCTTTGTCTTGTAACGGGAGCCGGTGATAGCTTAACTGGCCTTCCTGGCCGATAATGTCTTTTACTTTGTCACCGTAACTCGGTTCGCATATTGATCGGTCTGGAGATTGCCCTTGATGGCTGTTAAACGGTCTTTCCTTTGTACAGTAAATGGGTTTAAGTGTTCATTCAATTGTCCGCCCATTTCTTGATGGGCCCCATCCTGTTACCTGAAACTGTCTTGTACTTAGAATCCAATTAATATGTATGCTCAGTTCCCTGAGTTTCGGTTTCCCGATACTGGCTTTCGCGGGCTTACTGTCCTCAATCCACAAGCCTGTCTGGCTTGCAGTAACCGAAATCAAATGGTCCCAGAAACTGATCACGAGGTCCGGTGGCCATTTTGTATGCCCCTTTTATCAAAGGTTTTTCTGTACAAGCTTTCTCTTGGTCAATAAACTGTCTTATCAACCCTGTTTTGTTGTGTGATTAAATTACGGAAAATTTCGAATCTTACAGTCCCCCCTGTGATACTGATAGCTTGCTTAAAATATCAATAATCCTTGGTGAGCAAATTTTCCTGATTCCTCACGTCCAAACATTCCCGGTAATTAACTATCTATGACCCCCACGACACATGCAGTTCCCATTTCAGAAAATTACCTTGTGTACAATTGGACAATCATAGGCAGTATTATCTTAAACTATAACACATTCATCTTTCAGATGTGAAGGGGCCAATACCCCTTGCACCACCTGCACACACCTTTTATTAATCAAACAAACAAAACTTCACCAACGGCTATAACATTACAGTATTCACACACTTGAATCATGCAGTGGCTGAAATCCAAAAATGGAGGGCCGCTTTAACTTTTAATACTAGCCACTTACACTGGGGTGTCCTCTTCCCCCACTCGTACATAGCGTTCTCTCCATTCTCCTGTGTTCTCGTGCCTCTGGAGGCGTTTGCCTCTCTTGCAATGCACGAACAATAAAAATATTACAATTAAAACCTGACACACTACTAGGATGTGGGATGCTATTCTAATCCAGGCCGCGATCTCTATATTGGTGAACAGGTCCCACCATGGTGGGGTGACTATGTCCAATATGTCCTTCCCTATCTCTAATGTCTTCTGCTCCAGTGTGTAGAAATGCTTCTGTGAAACTATAACGGCTTTTAAAATCTTGGTGAGGTGTTCGGGGAGAGGGGGAATGACATAACCAAAATGCGCGACGAATCGCTGCAAGTCCATGAAATTCTCTTTTACAGTGAGGTGGAGGGTGCAGGAATGGGGACAATCCGTTGTTGTGCCACTTGAACTTCAGCCCTGGGTTTGAAACAGAAACTGTCACTGACCGGACACCACTCGTGCTGTCCGTGGCGGTAGTGAGGCGCTGCAGTGGTGACACAGTATGTCCCACCTCCGATATATGCCACCTGCAGGGGCACATGGTCCTTTGCCATTGCCTCCATGGTGCAATTTATCGGCTTCGCGCTAGCGGCTCTGAACCCGCACTGTGGTTTCAAAAAGGCATTCAAATGCTGGGGACACAGGATGATGTGTGCTCCCCGGCTACGACACCCCGAGAGGTCGGTGCCTGTCATCGTACGCTCCCATCTGATGACATAAGGCGGGACCACTGCGTAACGAATGTGCGCACCCCCCTGAATGACTCCAATGTTCTCCACCCTGTATACCGGGGCGGGCTTTGCTGCGGGGCCCAACACCGGCATCCTTACCACTATTCCCATAATAGTGTAGTTTGAGCATCCGCAGTCCACTGGGACTGGGTACGCCTCTGCAGCTAGTCTGAGCTGGCACGGGCTTAATGCGTTCTCAAAAGGGTGGAGCGCTTGCAAGTGCTTGTTGCTGATCCAGGACGGGACCAAACCTTGTTTTAAATCCTCCAGATTACTGCGGCCCTCACCCAGTAACCACGCCCCATATAGCACACAGGCCTCGTTCTGCACAGCCTGATCGGACGCATTCCGATCCTCCTTAATGAGCGCGTTTACCGTTCTAGCGTGTTTCTCCAGCTCAGCAATTATTTCCTTTAAGTGTAGTGTCATGGCTTGGTCCTCATGCAGCTCAGAACCCACTACCTTATTCTCGCTTGTCAATATGTTCCTTAACTGGGCCTTTAAACCATTGATCTGTGTCTGCAGCTCCACGCTGTCTAGAGCATTGACAACAGACGTTCCGGTGTTAAAAGCAGTGAAAATGTCATTTACAGTACCCCTTCTTTGCCTTCCTACCCGATCCAAAACCTCCTGTGGTGTGGTGTATAATTCGGTCTTGTCGATGTCGGCAAAGTCAAACTCGTAAAATTGTCTGAACATTCGGGTTAACAGTACCTGGTACAATTGTTCCGTTTCCCTGGGACACCACTCCGGCAATCGTACCTCAGTGAGGTTTAAAATCACTGAGGCCACCGCGTAGTGTACCCCTTGGTACAGCACCTGACCGGTGGGTACCAATACTAGACCGTTCCCGGGTCCCTTTGTGGTGGTGGGGCACCCTTCCTTCTGGGCTAGTGCTACCGGAATCGTGGGCAGGGGCTTTTGTGGGCGGGTGATGAGTTCAGTGGCGTTTACTGGAATCGGGGAGTATGGGGCTCCGCACGCCCGAGTGCTGACATCCCATCTCATCCCCTTTCCTTCATCTTGCCACTGCCTCTGGAAAAAGATGGATACGCCCTTGGGGCAAACGCGTTTCGAACCCCACATACAGACATATATCCCTTCATCTGGTTCCCACCATTTGTCCCAACACACACGTAATTGTCCGTGAGTCCCCGTAATTGTCCGATGGGTATTGTTACCCAGTCGTTCCCACTCGATGGTAGAGTTCTTCATGTCCTTCCCCAGCTTTCGTAACCACCACCATCTACTTAACGGTACGTTCCCATTACACACCAAACAGATCCTCTTTCCCACGGTAACACTGACTCTGGGTGCAAGGATCCTCACCCGAGGGCACATTAACGAAGTCTCTTGGTAGGCGAAACCGAAATTGCTGGAGTATTCCGTAGAATTCGTTCCCAGCCAACCTGGCCATCTCCCTTGGTGGAAGTAGGTGGCGGTTTCCTCAACCTCTCGCTTCCCCGTCCCATCCGTCGCGATGGGGGCTGTGTCCCCGGAACATCCGAACACGATGACGTCCTTGGTGCGGCCCCGGTAGGCCAGCCCGCACCCGATCACCACTGTTATTGTTACACTGTTGTTATCACCTGCACAAGGTTACCTCTTGCCTCGCACGCTGTTATACCTAGGCATACCTCAGCTGACTCCGCCCATGGCTCCGCCTGCTTGCCCAGGTATAAAGGTGATTGCTTGGCTAGTATTCTTCCTTGCTGGAACCGATCACCCACGAGGGTGGGCTCTGTTATTTAGCCAATAAAAACCTATAGTTACTATCTTAACTCGTCGCTTTTCATGGAATGAATTGATAGGTATATCAATCACGAAAATCCTCTCCATCGTATCTCTGGTCTCTGTAATTGATAAGATGACGTAGCCAGGCTCCCAATAGGTGCTGGCTTAATTAAACGGACGCGCGGGTCCCCTGACCCCGCTTCCAAACAGCCACGCATTCTGGGCAGACTCCGAAAACTACCTTTTAAACATCCCCATCATCTTAAACTTTACACACCTTAAACTATTACAATTACCTTACTTAACTTATCATTACCTAACACCTATGTACAGCGCCGCCCTCCTTCGGGCGGCCTACCTAATTCCTGTGAGGGCTGCAGCGTGCCGCTTCCTGTGGCGGGGCTGCACTGACCTTCGGCTTTGATCCCCCGCAGCCTGTCGCTGCTGAACGGGAATCGTGCCTTTCTTGGGCTGCTCTGGACTGAGGTTGGGGAAGATAGGGAGAATTGGGCCATTGCTTTCTGGGCTGGGGCGTTCGAGTCGACCTACGAGGGGCTGCCTTGGGTGAGGCTCCCAGGGCTGACGGACCGGGGGTTGGGACTTTCACCGTCACAGCCTGTGGTTCCACCACAGCTGCCGGCTCCGGCTCCCTTCCCTCAGGCTCCGCCCCCCCGGGGCCGGAATCTGCGGCGTCCGACTCCACCTCACCTGTCCCTACAGGCAGTGAGTCTCCGCCCCCAATCCCTACCTCCCCTAAGCTTGAGTCGAGGGCGGGATCTTCGTCCTCTGACTCATCCTCCTCCGTGATCGGGTCAAGGGCGGGGTTGAGCCGTTCGGGCTCTTCCTCGTCCGAATCCCAAATCAGAGGGGAGACCTCCCACTCCAATGGGATGACTCCTCCCTTCACGCAGGCTACTGTTCCAGCCTGTGTGGTCTGTGACTCTGTCGCAGGCTGAGGATTTTTGTCCTCAGACCTGGCCACTGTTGTTGGCCCTTGTGCACCCGATTTAAACAGTTTGCACTGGTTAATGTGAAACCATTTAGTACGTCGGGGCACCTTCACTGCATAAACCATGGGGCTGGCCTTGTCTACAATGCTGTAAGGCCCCATGTACAGTGGTTCAAAACTCCCCACCCGGGCATAGTTCCTAACCATTACCTGGTTTCCGACTTCCCACTCTTGTTGCTTACGAGGTTCCAGCAACAGTCGATTTCCCTGATGCTGTCTCCCCATGTTCCCAGCCGCCTGCCCATAAATCTGTTTCAGGCGCTCCAAAAGGGTTTGGACGAACTTGTCTCGCTTCACCTCTTGGAGCTGGCCCTCAGTGAGCACCGGGGCTAGTACATGGCTGGGTGTTCGCATGATCCTTCCAGTCATTAATTCATGCGGGGAGTACCCCGTACTTTTGGACTGGCTGGCCCGGATCCCCATGAGGACTAAAGGCAGGACCTCCGCCCATTTCTGGGGCGAGCCCATTGTCTCTTTCCTCAGCTTTTCCTTGAGGGTCCGATTCATGCGTTCAACAATCCCGGATGACTGGGGATTGTACGCTACGTGCCACTTCCCTTCAATGCCCAAGAGCATGAGGGTGTTCTGCATTACTTGACCGGTGAACTGACTCCCTTGGTCGGACTCAACAAAACGGGGGAGTCCCCACCGTGAGAACACTTCCCGGATCAAGATCTTGGCAGTACCCAGCGCCGTAGCTGTTCCGCGCGGGAAAGCTTCTACCCATTTGGTGAACACATCCACCAGGACAAGGCAATACTTATAGCCACCTTGGGCGGCGGGCAGGGGCCCTATGTAGTCGACCTGAATCGACTGCCATGGTCCCTCTACCCTCCTGATGTGTCCCATGGGCACCTTCCTTTTCTGGGGGTCTGGGTTGTTTGCAGCGCACACAAGACAGTTCGCACAGAACTCGCGGACATCGTCCCTAAGTCCTGGCCACCATCCCGCCTGCTCTACCCGTTGCCAGGTAACCTCAGGCCCGGGGTGTCCTGCCCCTGGACCCTCATGGGCCAGTTGAAGGAATTCCCTCCGGTGCTGCTGCGGCACAACCCACTGTTCCTCTCGGAACAGCATGCCTTCCTTGACTGCGAGGGCTGCCGTACTGTACGGACCCTCTACCTGCTTGCCCTCAGTAATGGCTTTGAGGACTGTTTTTAGGGCGGGATCCAGGGTCTGGATGGTCTTTAGGTCTAGGGGTAGTGTCACCACTGTGTTCCCTGGAGTTCTCTCCCCATCTCGGATCGCTGCCACGGGTCCGGGTCCATAGGGGTCCCAGAAAATGCCGTTGCTGGCACCCTCCCTGGCTAGCGCATCCGCCTGCTGGTTGCCCTGACTGTGGGGTTCTGTGGTGGAATGAGCCTTCACCTTGTGGATGAATACCTCCCCTTCCTCCCCCACAGCTGCCAGGATCTTTTCCAGCAAGGGCTTAACTGTTAAAGGCCGTCCGTCCGCGGAGGTATATCCGCGGCGGGACCAGATGGCGAGGTACTCCGTACACGAATTGCATGTGAACATGCTGTCCGAGCAAATCGTGTATGGGGTTGGGAAGATCTCGGGGTGGGTAACCACGTACGCCACCGCAGACAGTTCAGCCTGCTGTGCGCTCATAGTGCTGGGGAGCTTAATCGCCAGGGCAATGTTTGCCGTAGGGTCATAAACTCCACACCCTGTGAGTTGTTCGCCAGCAGATACCGTGCTGGAACCGTCTACATAGATCTCGCGGCCTGTGGGGTGTATCCCGGCCCGTAAACCTATGTTAACCTCCCATACCCCTTCGACGGAACACCGATGGGCTGTTCCGGGATATACCATGTTGGCTGCGAGCTTTGGCTCGCAGAGACCTTTAACCTTGAGTTCCATCTGGGAAAGGAGGAGGGTCCAGCGCGCAATCCGAGCGCTGCTTACAGTCCCATCCTTAATCCTTCCATCCAGAAGCATCTTTGTGGGGGTGTGATGGGTGAGGAGAGTGATGGGAGAGGTTCCTGTGAAGATCACTGATCTGTTCACAGCCCAATGCGTGGCCAGGAGATGCCGTTCGCAATTGGAAAAACTCCTCTCCACATCCGTAAGCACCCTGGAGGAATAGACCACTGGTCTCAGCTTGCCGTGTCGCTCCTGGAGCAGCACGGCGCTCAGGCTGTCCCCACTAGCGGCCACCTCCAGGAAAAACTCCTCCCCCCCATCTATGGCCCCTAGGGCTGGCGTGGTCTGCAGATCCCTTTTCAACTTCTCGAATGCTGCCTGACACCCCTCATCCCAAGACCACTCGACTCCCTTGTGTAAGAGTCGGAGTAGCAGGGCTGCTGTGGCTGCATAGTCCTCGATGAAATCCCTGCAGTACCCGGTCAACCCCAAAAAGGACCTTACACCCGTTACTGTGTTAGGGATCGGTAGATCTTGCACCGATTCCCGTCTAGCCTTATCTATGGCTCTTTCTCCAGCGCGGATGGCCAGACCCAGGAATTTCACCTCCTGCTGGCCAATCTGTGCTTTCTTTGGGTTTACTTTAAAACCCTTTCTTTCCAGCAGCTCCAATAACTCGGCTAATAGTGGGCCGTGCTCCTCCCTTGAGTCCGTGAACAGGAGCAAGTCGTCCACATACTGTACTATCTGATTGGGCTGGCTAAATTCTTTTAAACTTCCCGCCATGCATTGATGGAAAATGCTGGGGCTGTTGTGAAAACCCTGTGGCAAGCAGTTCCAAGTGTACTGTTGTCCTTTAAAAGTAAAGGCAAACTTGTACTGATCCTCCCGCCGCAGTGGAATGGACCAGAAACCGTTCGAGATATCCAGCACCGTGAACGTGGTCACGGATGCTGGAATACTCCCTATTAGGTCGGCAACTGCTGCTACCGTGGGCGCGCAGGCTGGGATGTTACTGTTGAGGACTCTATAGTCCACCGTGGCCCTCCACGAATTGTCCGGCTTCTTTACCGGCCATAATGGGGAGTTCACGTGAGTGGCTATTGGTCTCAACACGCCCTGCTGCACCAAGGAAGATATTGCTGTCTCCATGTCGGGTTCTGCCTCCTTGGGGAAGTTATACTGTTTTTGGGGTCGGATCATGGGGTCCCCGTCTACGCTGACCTCAAACCCAGTGACCCTCCCACAGTCGTGCTTGTGGGTGGCAAACGCGGTCAGGTTTTCCGACACACACGCTTGCAAGTCCGTTGGGACGTCTGCGACCAGAAGCTCGAGGTCGTAACCCCCTGACGGCTTCATGGTGCACAGGGTCCCCTTTTCTCCCTTCCCTGGGATTACAACTACCTTGCCCAACCCATTCTCGGCTCCCCAGAGACAATGATTTCTAAGGTCCACGAAGATCCCATGTTCCACCAAGAAATCAGCCCTGAGGATGCCTTTCCCACCCCCCTCATTCCACTTCAATAGGATGCACGTCCATGTGGTGTGGAGTGCTCCCAAATGAATGGAGAGCGGGATGGAGTACGCGCCAGCCTGTTTTCTGCCTGTGAAACCCGCTACTGAGAATGGAGCCTGGGTAGATAGAGGTGAGACAAAAGGCTTAGCTGTGTGGATCACAGTGCATGATGCTCCCATATCCAACAGGTAACTACCCTTTTCCTTCTCCACCTCCATCTCCACAACGGGTCTTCTCCACGCGTCATAGCGGAGTGGACACAGGTAGACGGACTGCGCGGGCTTCAGTCATTTGGGCGTTTCGGTTGGGGTTGGGGAAGCAACAGGGCTGTTGACGACTGCCACTTTCCCCTGCGAGCTCATTAGAGACCGCATTGCCTCTAAAACCGACTCGATCGTATCGGGATGGATCGACACATCGGCTCCCCTCTCCCGGACGGGCGCTTGGGCTGGGGCTGGGGAAGTTTTTCCCTTTAAATCCTTCCAGGGATTTTTACAGTCTCGGCGCCAACGACCCTCCTTTCCACACCCGTAACAACTGCTCTTGGCTTGGGGGGCACGATTCCCCTCCTGATGCCATTCCTTTTTAACAGGAGCTGCAGGCCTCGCCTCATGCACCTTTCCTTTTGAGGAAGGCACATCCCTACTCTTGTTGTTCCTGTAACTTATCATGAGCTGATCAAGTACTACGTCCTCCGTGGAGCGGGGGTTAGTGGGGTCAAACCATGCTTTGGCCTGCTCCCTCACCGGCGGCAAGCAATTGGCGACCAGACACCGGAGCCAATGAGCCCTTTGGTCATCATTTAGCGCGTTCCGGTCCGGTCCTCCCGGGCAGCTGCGCCGGTACACTGGCCACAACCTTCCGGCGAAAACCCGTGGGGGTTCCTAGCTGTACCGTCCTTTCCAATCGGAGGAACGGAGTTCCGTCACCCTCCCCTATAATCTCCAGGATCTCGGCCCGTATCTCCTCGTACGTCTTGCGCCCTCTCTTGCTCTCGTCAGGGAGACACTGGAGGAGCGAGCTGTCCAGGGAGAACAGCAGCATTTTGGACAGTTCGGGCCCGTCGCAGTCGTTAACTGCTGCGGTTTGCTCCACGTCCCTAAAATGCACGGAGGGATCTCCTGACTCGGAGAGTTTCGGGATGTTACTGATCATTTCCCTTAGCTGTCGTGCGCTATGGGGCATTATGATCTGATTCACGAGGGGTCCGTCATCGCCATTGTCTTCGTTCGGACCGAGCCTCTGGTGTCGCGTGGGACACATCGGCGCCGGTCCCGACCCTACTACCTGGTGTTGCTCTCCCTCAAGAACCCCTGTGTCTGACTTCTCCGTTTCCTCCCCTGGAGTCCAAGACTCGGTATAAGCGGGAGGTGCTGAGGGCTCAGGGGTTGGTACCCCAACTGCCTCCTGTGGAATTGGTCTTTTGGATTCCTTGGCTAACAGTAACTGGCTCGCTGGCGGGTTTATGAGACACACCAAGCCGGTTGCCTTTGCTAGGGCCGTTCTCAGGTCCTCTAGCTCCCTGTAGCAAGCGCTATGATCGGTGTTCTCAGACCTATCCTCCATGGCCATCTTATAAGCTGCCCTGGCCCCCAAGATTCTTTCCTCCTGTGTCGCTATCTGCTTAGCTAGGCGGAAACACCTCTCTTTCATTCTACCTTCACTGGCCTTGGCCTCAATGACCTGACATTCCAAATACTCTATCCGGGTCTCATGGCGGTGAGTTGCAGATTGGCGCTCCTGATTCAGCGCGTTAAGCGATTCAATCAGTTTCTTTCCTCCCGCAACCTTTTCCTCTACTTCTGCTAATAACCCTTTGATCTGGGCCGTCTGTGCTACAACGACTTGGTCCAAAAGCTGGACTTGCTTCTTGTAGCACATCAACCAGACCGCCTTTTCTACAGATCTTTTGTGCTCTTTACTTTCTGTCCACTTGATGGCTGCGTCTAGCGGGCGCCTATCTCTCAATAGGTCACATATCCACTGTTTTGTAAAGTTTACCTTCCCAAAAACATAATCCGCTATTCTCTCATCCATCACATTTCGCTTATTCAAACCTTGATCTAACACACTACATTCCTGCTGCCGCGGTCACCATCTCTGTAGGGGGTTTCTCTTGCTCGTTCTGGTCTCCTACCAGGCTTCGTGCAATAATTACCCTTGAGTGGTTCGACCCACTCTCCCCTACAGTTCTAGACCTTGGACTTAGGTGCAGGGAACTGTAGTGCAGAGAAAGACTCAATAGACCAGGTTGAATAGCACGAAATGGATGCTTTTATTATTAAACAGTTTGCAGCATTAAGAAATACATGTCATAAGCACAGATTAATGTAAACTTAACTCTATGGAAATGGGGAACACACGGCACATCGAAAAAGGGGAAACACATTACGATTACCCTTATCCCCTCCCCTAGACCTAGACTAAGTTTCGACTTGAGGAACTTGGAATCATGCTCACCACTTTCAGATTCGCAAAAGAGGGGGTTCGCAGCCTTTTAGCACAGCTTTCCGTCGTCACGTGGATTTGGAAACTTCTGGCGCAGCTTGTTTTTCTCTCTCAGGCGATGAGGCAGTGGACACAGCCTCGATGAGCGCTCGTCATGACTGGATCCGTTAAAGTTGTTGAAGAACTGGATACATGGGAGAATCTGCCACCGATCCCTGGTCGAATGGTATGTTGAGGCCCTGGAGGGCTAGGCCCGGAATGTCCTTTTTAACCGGCCTGGATCGTCGGTTTTCCTGAGGGTGTCTTCTTCTTCGGCCTGGGTCGATGATCTCCCGACAACAGTACCCGGGCCACCCTCGTCATCTTCCCGTCGTGGCCGAGCCTTGCCTGGCCGAGCCTTGCCTGGCCGAACACCGATCACGTCCCGAAACCGAAGTGCTGTCTTAACCGGAAAGTCTGTCCCGGTGCGTTGAAGAAATGAAAACCCAAGGTGAAGCTTCCTGAATCGAATCCGTATCGTATCCCTCCCGAAGCTTGAATCGTAGAAGAAGCGTCCTGATCGAATTCTCAAGCGTTAAGCGTACTGATGGACTTTTCAATCCATAGTTATACCTATTTGGGACAGTCTTATCTCCCGCCAAATCATAGTCCAGTCTTTGTAATATTTTTGGCGGGCAGAAATCTCTGCAGGGGCGCTTTGTCTTGTAACGGGAGCCGGTGATAGCTTAACTGGCCTTCCTGGCCGATAATGTCTTTTACTTTGTCACCGTAACTCGGTTCACATATTGATCGGTCTGGAGATTGCCCTTGATGGCTGTTAAACGGTCTTTCCTTTGTACAGTAAATGGGTTTAAGTGTTCATTCAATTGTCCGCCCATTTCTTGATGGGCCCCATCCTGTTACCTGAAACTGTCTTGTACTTAGAATCCAATTAATATGTATGCTCAGTTCCCTGAGTTTCGGTTTCCCGATACTGGCTTTCGTGGGCTTACTGTCCTCAATCCACAAGCCTGTCTGGCTTGCAGTAACCGAAATCAAATGGTCCCAGAAACTGATCACGAGGTCCGGCGGCCATTTTGTATGCCCTTTTTATCAAAGGTTTTTCTGTACAAGCTTTCTCTTGGTCAATAAACTGTCTTATCAACCCTGTTTTGTTGTGTGATTAAATTACGGAAAATTTCGAATCTTACAGTAAGGTGGAGATAGACAAATGTTTGCAAGATAAGGGAGTGAAGGGTTATGAGGAGCGGGCGGGGAAGTGGTTTTGAGCCCAAGATCAGCCATGATCTTATTGAATGGCGGAGCAGGCTCGAGGGGCCAAGTGGCCTATTCCTGCTCCTATTTCTTATGTTCTTATGTTCTAAAGGACATCAGTGAACCAGATGGGTTTTTACAACAATCTGGCAGTTTGATGGTTACCATTACTGCTACTGGCTTTGGATTATTCGTCCAGGCCTCTGGGTTACTAACCCAGTAACATAACCACTGTGCCACCATTCCCGCATAGACCAGTTGGGCCGAAAGATTTTACAGCACAGAAATAAACCAATGTCATTCTTTGTAATGTGTAAAAATGACATTAACCTGTCGGTTTCCAGCGGCACACAGCCTTGCTAGGCATCATTTCTGTTTGGGGAAACAGAAAAGGCATGTGTTATATTCATCACGATGATGGTGTCAAGCACAAATGATGCTTTGAATTGATTTCATTGCAATGAAATCGTTTGTCAACAGCTTTTCATCTCCTAACTAATGTGTTTTGAATGACGGGAGGTTAGGAAGACAGCCATTTGACAGTTCTAACATTGGACTTACAAAACTTACAATCAGAGACACCTTGTATTTTAAATCGATCAAGGTTTCAGCTGCCAGAAGTAGAACCCAAAAATATTTAAGGTTTTTTTTTATTCGTTCCTGGGATGTGAGCATTGCTGGCAAGGCCAGCATTTATTGCCCATCCCTAGTTGCCCTTGAGAAGGAGGTGGGGAGCCGCCGCCTTGAACCGCTGCAGTTCGTGTGGTGAAGGTCCTCCCACAGTGCTGTTCGGGAGGGAGTTCCTGGATTTTGACCCAGCGACGATGAAGGATCGGCGATATACTTCCAAGTCAGGATGGTGTGTGACTTGGAGGGGAACTTGGTGGTGGTGGTATTCCCATGCATCTACTGCCCTTGTCCTTCTAGGTGGAAGAGGTCGAGGGTTTGCGGGGTGCTGTCGAAGAAGCCTTGGCGAGTTGCTGCAGTGCATCTTGTAGATGGTACACACTGCAGGTGGTGGAGGGAGTGAATGTTTAAGGTGGTGGATAGGGTGCTAATCAAGCAGGCTGCTTTGTCCTGGATGGTGTCGAGCTTCTTGAGTGTTGTTGGAGCTGCACTCATCCAGGCAAGTGGAGAGTATTCCATCACAATCCTGACTTGTGCTTTGTAGATGGTGGAAAGGCTTTGAGGAGTCAGGAGGTGAGACACTCGCTGCAGAATACCCTGCTGTTATTGCCACAGTATTGATGTGGCTGGTCCAGTTAAGTTTCTGGTCAATGGTGACCCCTCAGGATGTTGATGGTGGGAGATTCGACGATGGTAATGCAGTTAAATGTCAAGGGGCGGTGGTTAGACTCTTTCTTGTTGGAGATAGTCATTGCCTGGCACTTGTGTGGTGCGGATGTTACTTGCCACTTATCAGACGAAGCCTGAATGTTGTCCAGGTCTTGCTGCATGCGGGCACGGACTGCTTCATTATCTGAGGAGTTGCGAATGGAACTGAACACTGTGCAATCATCAGCGAACATCCCCACTTCTGATCCTATGATGCAGGGAAGGTCATTGATGTTAGATCCGTGATTCTGAGAGTATGATGTTTTTCAATAACCACACGGATGCTGTAACTTAACAATCAACAGGTATTTACTGGAGTAGGGTAGTCTCAAGACTGGGGGTACAGGGGCATGCGCAAGGCTTATATACAGGTGTGGTCACTGCTGGTACTACAGTATACAGGAGCTGTAAAAGTAGTTCTCTCTTAAAGATACATACACTACAATTCCTCCCCTTTTAGATTAGCAGTACCCATAATATTCAAATAACAATTAACACTTTAACATGTACATTAAACAACAATAGTCCATTTATAGATTCAGTCTTTGGGGCGGCTTCCTGATCCTTTCAGGATAGCGCCTTTCCTGAGGTTCTTGTTCTTGGTGTGGAGGCGATTCTGGCCCCTGTTCATCGGTTTCCACTGCTACTGGTTCTGAGGTAGATGCTACCGGTATGTCGTGTTCATCCCCAGGTACTCGAGACATGGTGTTGACTCGTTCCTGTGACGCTAAGATCTGATCGACGTGGCGTCTCACAATGTTCTCCCCAACATCCACTGTGTACATTAATGGCCCCTGCCTTGTGCATATCGTTCCGGGTTGCCAGTTCTCTGTTCGGTAGTCACGGGCCAAGACTGGTTGTCCTACATTGAAGCTCCTTGTCGGCTTCTCATTGATGTGCTGGAATTGTTTATCCTCAACATTTCTTCGCACATTTGGTCTGAGCAAGTCCAGACGAGATCTCAACCTTCGGTTAAAGAACATCATGGCCGGGGTCTGGTTGGTAACTGCATGTGTCTCGTTTCGGTAGGCTAATAAGAAATTGTCCACCTTATGCTGTAGTGGAATTTCATCGTCGCACATGGCCTTTATCGCCTTCTTAAAGGTTTGTACGAACCTCTCAGCCAATCCATTTGTGGCTGGATGATACTGGGCGGATGTGTAATGCCTTACCCCATTCCTTCTCATAAATTTTCAAAACTCTTCGGACACAAACTGTGGTCCATTATCAGAGCAAATCTGCTCTGGCAAGCCGTTTCTGGCAAATATGGTCCGTAGGACTGCAATCGTTTTCTCTGTAGTGGTTGAGGACATTTTTATCACCTCAGGCCACTTTGAATGAGCATCCACTGCTATTAAGAACATTGAGTCCATGAATGGACCAGCGAAATCAATATGCACCCATTGCCATGGAGAGGAGGGCCACTCCCATGGGTGTAGAGGGGCATGTGGTGGTGCATTTTGGACCTTCTGGCATCCTGAGCAGCTCTTGGTTAGGTCTTCGATTTGTTGATCGATTCCCGGCCACCACACAAGCCCGAGCAAGGCTTTTCATTTTCACTCCCCCCAGATGACCTTCATGTAGCTCATTTAGCACTCTCTCCCTTAACTTGGGTGGAATCACCACTCTGGATCCACACATCACTGTCCCCTGGCATACTGACAGCTGTTCTCTTCTGGATGAGAATGCCGGCAACAGTGAATTGCCATGTGTTGGCCATCCCCTCACCGTCAAATCATATACCCGAGACAGCGTCGGATCATTGCGGGTCTCCTTCTCTATATCCGCATTCGTTACTGGCAATCGTTCAATTATTGACGAATAAAATATCTCGATAGGGTCCACTGCTGGTGCTTCCTCCACAGTAGGCAGTGGCAGGCGCGATAGCCCATCAGCGTTTCCATGCTGTTTCGTGCCTTTATATTCTATTTCATATTGATTCACCCCTAGAAACAGGGACCATCTTTGTAACCGTTCTGCAGTCATCACTGGAACGCCCTTCTTAGGATTAAAGATGGAGACAAGTGGTTGGTGGTCAGTCAGCAAGGTGAACTTCTGCCCATGCAGATAGTGGTTGAATTTTTTTACTCCCCATACTAGGCTGAGGGCCTCCCTGTCAATCTGGGCGTAGTTGCGCTCGGCTGAGGTTAGTGACCGAGACGCAAAGGCTACTGGCCTCTCCAACCCGTCTGGGAATTTGTGCGACAGCACTGCTCCAATACCATACGGTGATGCATCACATGCCAAACGAATTGGTAGTGCTGGGTTGAAATGGGCCAACACCTCTTTAGATGTGATCAATTCTTTACACTTCTGGAAAGCTCATCTACGTTCGTCATTCCACTTCCATGGTACCCCTGTTTGCAGTAGGGTGTTCAGTGGGTGTAATATCGTGGACAAATTTGGTAAGCACTTATGGTAGTAGTTTAACAGCCTGAGGAACGACTTCAGTTGTGACACATTTTCCGGTGCTGGAGCCTTGACTACTGCCTCAATCTTTTCAGGGGACTTATGTAACCCCTCTTCATCGATGACGTGGCCACAATACGAGATCTGCTTCTGGAAAAACTCGCACTTGTGGCGATTAGCTCGTAGCCCATATTCCTTTAATCTGGTGAGCACCTTCTCCAAGTTGGCGAGGTGATCACTGTCATTTTCGCCCGTGACCTGGATGTCGTCTAAATAACACTGGGTCCCTGGAATCCCTTGCAGGACTTGATCCATCGCCCTTTGCCAAATAGCCGGAGCTGATGCTACCCCGAACACCAGTCGGTTGTATTGTTAGAGACCTTTATGAGTGTTAATCGTAAGGTATTGTTGCGAGGCTTCTTCTACCTCCATTTGCAAGTACGCCTGGGCTAGATCAATTTTGGTGAAGTGTTTACCTCCAGATAGCGAGGCGAAAATATCCTCAATTCGTGGAAGCGGATATTGTACCATGTGAAGGACTGGGTTCACTGTCACCTTAAAATCCCCATAGATGCAGACCTTCTTTGGTTCCCCAGGCGTATTACTCAACGACCTCTTCATTACAGGAACGATGGGTGTAGCCCACTCGCTCCAGTCTACTTTGGACAGTACTCCTGAATGTTCCAATCCTTCCAGCTCTGTTTCGACAGCTGGTCTGATTGCATAAGGCACTGGTCTGGCCTTAAGAAACTTTGGGCTTGCATTTTCCTCTATTTTAATCATTGCTGTTATGCCTTTTAGTGTTCCGAGTCCCTCCTGGAACACTTCTTTTGCATCAGTTAGCATTTTTGACAGTCGTCCAGGTGTGACGTCGTCATCCTTTTTGGCCTCAACCTTCAGTGCCTGTATGGAATGCCAATCTAATTGTATCTTCCGGATCCATTCACGTCCTAGCAGTGGTGGTCCTCCATCTGGCAATACATATATATCCATTTTAGGTATTTCCTGGCCTTTATATATCACTTTCACCCTTATTTTTCCTTTGGGGTAGACTTTTTGCCCCGTGTACGTCTTCAAGACAATCTCTGTAGCTTTCAAGGGTATATGTGAAAATAGCCGCTTGTAGTCCCTTTGGTTTATGACTGTTAGGGCTGATCCTGTGTCCAATTCCATTTTCACTTGGACTCCGTCTATCTTGAGTGTAACCCAGATAGTCTGGTGATCCTCCATTTTGGTTACCTTATGTAGTTTCAGACAACCCAGCTCCTTGCTTCCGGAGTCTGTGTCACTTTTCTGTTCATCTGAACTACTGTCCATCACCTTGTGTACCTTTTTGTACTTCTCCTGTGGAGATTTCTTACTGTTGGTTTTCTTCCCAGACCTGCAGACTCTTGCTATGTGTCCTGCTTTTCCACACTGTCTGCACACTTGGTCCTTGAACCAACAATCCTTCTGGTCGTGTGTTGTTCTGCCGCAGCGATAGCACTTCCCTGTTCCATAGGACATTTCATTGGTGCCATATTCTTGCGGTCTCCGTTGTATCTCTGCAGCGCCCCTTGCGGCTGCTTCATGTGATACTGCCATACTGAAAGCCTTGTCCAGCGTAAGATCCTTTTCTGATAGAAGCCGTTTCTGGGTTCCTTCACTTTGCAGCCCACACACAAACTTGTCCCTTAACGTATCTGCTAGTCCCGCTCCAAACTGGCAGTGTTCCGATAGCTTGCGCAGTTCCGTTAGGTACGCAGCATTGCTTTCATCTTTGTGTTGGTTCCATATGGAACTTAAATCATTCTGCTATCAGCAGCGGTGTGGGGTTTAAGTGGTCCTGTAGGATTTCTACTATGTTTTCAAAATTCTTGTCCACAGGCTTCTCTGGGGTTATTAGGTTTCGCAGTAACCCATAAGTTTTTGCACCCATGGAATTTAACAAAACCAGTGCTTTCCTAGCATCTGGCACTTCATTCGCCCTGCAGTACACTTCAATACGTTCCACATATGTCGCCCAATCTTCGACTTCATTGTCGAACGTAGAGATACTGCCACTCTTCGGCATCCCTGGGTGTGATTTAACTGTCAAAAATGGTGTCTCCCACGCTTCCCCTTCTTCTCCGCTGGCACAAAATGGCATCTCCCGCTCTTTCCTTCCTTCCCGCGCTCGCCCTTCTTCTCCGCTGCGGCTTCGCAAAATGGCATCTCCTGCGCTCTTCCTTCTTCTCCGCGGCTCAATGGCGTCTCCCGCGCTCTCCCTTCTTCTCCCCGCGGACACTGTTCAGCCCTTGAGCCCTGGCTGTGCTCTGCGCGTTTTTTTTTCTGTGCGCCTTTCCCATTTCCGCCGCTCGGTCCTGAACCCGACTGCTGCTTTACCCTCTCTTTCTCTGTTTTGTTTTTCCTCGACGCCACTCGGTTTTCAACCCCCGGCTGCGCCCTGTGCGCTTCACCCTCTGTCTTACCCCGTCGACGCTGCTCGGCTTTCTCTCTGCCGTCGGTCGGCTCCAGCTGCCGCTGTCCGGGAAGGGTCTGCGCTGTACCTGTCATCAGTCTATTGCTGATCGTCGTGGCTGGGGAACCAAGCCTGGCTCTCCACAGCCTCCCCTGCGATGTTCACTCTCTGCCGGACGACTGGGTGGTTGCTCGTGGTCGACGCCTGTGCTTCTGGCCGCGACTTTCTTCCACCGCCCTCCGGAGCGAATCCTCAAAGGGAAATGCAGAGTTGCAGGTAGATTCGAATCGACACTGGTCGCCACTGTTAGATCCGTGATTCTGAGAATATGATGTTTTTCAATAACCACACGGATGCTGTAACTTAACAATCAACAGGTATTTACTGGAGTAGGGTAGTCTCAAGACTGGGGGTACAGAGGCATGCGCAAGGCTTATATACAGGTGTGGTCACTGCTGGTACTACAGTATACAGGAGCTGTAAAAGTAGTTCTCTCTTAAAGGTACATACACAATTGATGAAGCAGCTGAAGATGGTTGGGCCCAGGACACTGCCCTGAGGAACTCCTGCAGTGATGTCCTCGGGCTGAGATGATTGACCTCCAATAACCACAACCATCTTCCTTTGTGCTAGATATGACTCCAGCCAGTGGAGATATTTTCCCCCCGATTCCCATTGACTTCAATTTTACTAGGGCTCCTTGATGCCACACTCGGTCAAATGCTGCCTTGATGTCAACCTCACCTCTGGAATTCAGCTCTTTTGTCCATGTTTGGACCAAGGCTGTAATGAGGTCGGGAGTTGAGTGGTCTTGGCGGAACCCAAACTGAGCATCGGTGAGCAGGTTATTGGTGAGTAAGTGCCGCTTGATAGCACCGTCGATGACCCCTTCCATCACTTTGCTGATGATTGAGAGTAGACTGATGGGGCGGTAATTAGCTGGGTTGGATTTGTCCTGCTCTTTGTGGACTGGACATACCTGGGCAGTTTTCCACATTGTCGGATAGATGCCAGTGTTGTAGCTGTACTGGAACAGCTTGGCTAGAGGCTCAGCAGGTTCTGGAGCACAGGTCTTCAGCACAACAGCCAGGATGCTGTCGGGGTCCACAGCCTTTGCTGTATCCAGTGCGCTCAGCCATTTCATGATATCAAGTAGAGTGAATCGAATTGGCTGAAGACTGACATCTGTGGTGGTGGGGACCTCAGGAGGAGGCCGAGATTGGATCATTCACTCGGCACTTCTGGCTGAAGATGGTTGAAAATGCTTCAGCCTCGTCAGGTACAGGGGAACAGCAGGGAAGTGGGATTCGAGCAACCCATCCGAGTGACTGTGGCGCACTCTCTTTATTCTCTTGCTGTGTTCTGTTGACTGAAGCTTCTTCCTCCTCTGGCTTCGCACTGCTTTCGGTGTTCAATATCTGCATTTTTATACCCTTTTTCTCCCATTTTGCCTACATGGCAGTAATTAGCTCTCCGACGCCTAGTAAATGTCCCTCCTCTCCTTGCCAATCATCTTATGACTTAGTTACTCCCACTAGGCCTCTTTCTGTGCATAACAAAATACCTTATCTAAGAATTTCACTTTAGAGAACATCCTTGGTGTTTTCTAAACAGTTTGTCTACTCTGCAGTTTCTAAAATGAAGGATGTCTCCAACTCCTAGCTCTCTTCTCTACCTCTTGTCTCTTTTCCATAACATTACTGAATTCTGTGTCTCCGACAGTCTCCGTGTTTATTCAGCACTACTTTCCATTACTTCAGTAATTTAAAGCAGAGGTCTTTAGTCAGGTTGGCATAATATCCCGTCCTGCTTTGGTCTCAGCCAGTCGCCATTTTATACAGGCTGTTTAGGTTTTTAACATACAATTTCACATATTATAGTTATAAAATAATGGTTATAGAATCTTAATAATGTTTACTAAATCCTACAGCGGCGTTCACAGTACTTCTGCTGAGATGACGTTCTTCACTTTGGAGGTTTCTTCTACACTTTGGAAGTCTGATCTATCAGATCAGGATGGGTGGCGCTTATGCTTGCTGCCTTTGATTGGACCTCAGATGAGGACCAAGATGGCCAGCAACAGCAGCATCCTGCTGGTCACATACCTGTAGCTGCACAGGAGAGAGGGCAGCAGCAGAGAGGTGCAGCTCGAAGGAGGCCAGACCCACCCCACAGGTTCTCCAGGCAGCGGGCCAACTTCCTCGGCGTGTCGGACCAGCAGTGTGGCAGGAGGCTCAGGTCGTCCCGTCAGATGGCGGCAGACATCTGCGGCCTCCTAGAAGACCTGCTGCCAGCTGGACCTGATGCCCATGTGGCTGTCAACGTCACCACCGCCCTCAACTTTCTTCTGCCACTGGATCCTTCCAGGGCTCTGCTGGAGACATTTGCAGGATCGCCCAGTTGGTGACCCACAAGAGGATGGCTTGCTTCTCCAGGGTCGCCCATTATAAGAACATAAGAAATAGGAGCAGGAATAGGCCACTTGGCCCCTCGAGCCATTCAATAAGATCATGGCTGATCTTGGGCTCAAAGCCACTTCCCTGCCCGCTCCCCATAACCCTTCACTCCCTTATCTTGAAAAAATCTGTCTATCTCCACCTTAAATGTACTTAATGACCCAGCCTCCACGGCTCTCTGGGGCAGTGAATTCCGCAGATTTACGACCCTCTGAGAGAAGAAATTCCTCCTCATCTCAGTTCTCATGAGGGGAAACATCCTCTCTGCATCTACTCTGTCGAGCCCCCTCAGTATCTTATATGTTTCAATAATATCACCTCTCATTCTTCTAAATTCCAGTGAGTATAGGCCCAGCCTGCTCAGCCTTTCCTCATAAGTCAAACCCCTCATCTCTGGAATTAACCTAGTGAATCGTCACTGAGCTGCCTAAAGTTATGTCAACTTTGCCTGCGATAACGCCAGCTAGAATGACTGTGCGCAGGGGATTTGTGTCTCTGGCTGGCTTCCCACAGGTGCAGGGTGTCATCGACAGCACTCACGTGGCAATCAGCACCCCCAGGTCGCCCAGGAGCAACGTCCCGCCTCAGCTGCACGGGCTCCCGAGCGGCCCGCCTCCTCAAAAATGCGGCCCATTCAAATGTTTGCGCACATAGAACCATAGAAGATAGGAGCAGGAGTAGGCCATTCGGCCCCTCGAGCCTGCTCCGCCATTCAATGCGATCCAAATTCAGTACCCGGTCCCTGCTTTCTCCCCATACCCCTTGATCCCTTTAGCCTTAAGAAATATATCCAACTCCTTCTTGAATATATTTAATGAATTGGCCTCTACTGCCTTCTGTGGTAGAGAATTCCACAGGTTCACCACTCTCTGGGTGAAGAAATTCCTCCTCATTTCTGTCCTAAATGGCCTACCCCTTATCCTTAGACTGTGAGCCCTGGTTCTGGACTCCCCGACCATCGGGAACATCCTTCCTGCATCTAGTCTGTCTAGTCCTGTTAGAATTTTATAAGTTTCAATGAGATCCCCTCTCATTCTTCTAAACTCCATCGAGTACAAGCCCAATCATCCCAATCTCTCCTCATACGTCATTCCTGACATCCCAGGTATCAGCCTGGTGAATCTTCGCTGAACTCCTTCCATGGCAAGAACATCCTTCCTCAGATAAGGCGACCAAAACTGCACACAATACTCAAGATGTGGTCTCAACAAGGCCCTGTACAACTAAAGCACGTGCGGTATCTACACTGTAAAAGCCAGTGAGCGGCTTGCGCGAGACCCGACGGATGATCGCGAGGCCGCGCTCACGCGCAACTTATCGGAAACATTGCCCAGGTGTACTCGCCAACCAAAAGTGCCTCCACTCCATCATTGTGTAGCTGGTGTGCAACCACAAAAAGATCTTTATGCAGGTGTGCGTAAGTGAAGACATTTCTCCTCATCTCAGTCCTAAATGGCCGACCCCTTATTCTGAGACTGTGACCCCTGGTTCTAGACTCCCCAGCCAGGGGAAACATCCTCCCTGCATCTACCCTGTCAAGCCCTCTAAGAATTTGAGATGTTTCAATGAGATCACATTCTAAGGAATATATAACAACTTATATATATTTATATAGCGCCTTTAACAGAATAAAACATCCCAAAGTGCTTCACAGGAGTGTTATCAAACAAAAATTTGACACCGAGCCATATAAGGAGATGTTAAGGCAGATTTTAAGGAGCGTCTTAAAGGAGGAAAGATAAGTGGAGAGGTTTAGGGAGGGAATTCCAGAGCTTAGGAACTAGGCAGCTGAAGGCACGGCCACAAATGGTGGAGCAATTAAAATGGGCGAATGTTCAAAATGCCAGAATAGACAGAGTGCAGAGGTCTAGGGGGATTATAGGGCTGGAGGAGATTACAGAGGTAAGGAGGAGCGAGGCCATGGAGGGATTTGCAAACAAGATTTGAAAAAATATAGGCCTAGTCTCCTCAATCTCTCCTCATAGGACAATCACCTCCCCATTCACTAGAGTTTAGAAGAATGAGAGGGGATCTCATTGAAACCTATAAAATTCTGACAGGACTAGACAGACTGGATGCAGGGAGGATGTTTCCCCTGGCTAGTGGGGGGCTCTAGAACGAGGGGTCACAGTCTCAGGATACGGGGTAGGACATTTAGGACTGAGATGAGGAGAAATTCCTTCACTCAGAGGGTGGTGAACCTGTGGAATTCTCTACCACAGAAGGCTGTGGAGGCCAAGTCACTGAATATATTTAAGAAGGAGATAGATAGATTTCTAGACACAAAAGGCATCGAGGGGTAAGGGGAGAGAGCGGGAATATGGTATTGAGATAGAGGATCAGCCATGGTCATATTGAATGGCGGAGCAGGCTCGAAGGGCCGAATGGCCGACTCCTGCTCCTATTTTTCTATGTTTCTATCCCAGGAACTTGCTCTCACCAAGGCCAGGATGAGCAGGAAAACCCACCCCAGTCAAGATCAGGGCCATAATGTATTATTCTGTGTTACCACAGCATGATGGAAGACAGTCTCATGCCCACTATTCATCACAACAACAAGGTCTTTATTACAAGAGGATTTGAGTATAAGAGTAAAGACATCTTACTGCAATTATATAGGGCCCTGGTGAGACCACACCTGGAGTATTGTGTACAATTTTGGTCTCCTTACCTAAGGAAGGATATACTTGCCATAGACGGAGTGCAACGAAGGTTCAACAGACTAATTCCTGGGATGGGAGGATTGTCCTATGAGGAGAGATTGAGTAGACTATATTCATGGAGTTTAGAAGAATGAGAGGTGATCTCATTGAAACATACAAGATTCTTACAGGGCTTGACAGGGTAGATGCAGGGAGGATGTTTCCCCCTGGCTGGGGAGTCGAAAACCAGGGGTAACAGTCTCAGAATAAGGGGTTGACCATTGACGACTTAGATGAGGAGAAATTTTTTCACTCTTTGGAATTCTCTACTCCAGAGGGCTGTGGAGGCTCAGTTGTTGAGTATATTCAAGACAGAGTTCGATAGATTTATTAATATTAAGGTAATCAAGGGATGTGGGGATAGTTCAGGAAAGTGGAGATGAGTTAGAAGACCAGCCATGATCTTATTGAATGGCAGAGCTGGCTCGAAGGGCCGAATGGCTGACTCCTGCTCCTATTTCTTATGTTCTTAAGGTTTATCTAACACCTGTAATGTAGCAAAACATCCCAAGGCACTTCACAAAAGAGATGATTGAAGCTGAAATTTGGAAAAGACTCGAGGAGGTCACCAGAGGCATGGTTGAAACGGTAGGTTTTGAGGTTGTGAAGATGGAGAGAGATGTAGCAGGGTGGTGGGGTTTAAGGAGAGACCCCGAGTGCAGGATGGAAAGGGTGGGGGGAGGGTAATGCACACTCGTCCACACTCAGAAGAGCAGAGCCTGTGAGAGCTGGCGGGTATTGGTGGAGGAGACCTCAGAGGTGGAGTGAGGCAATGGTGGGATTTATCAACGGGATGAGGATTTTAAAATGGGGAATGCGGAGCCAGCAGAGCAGGGATGTAAACTGGAGTGAGGGGCAAGCGTTAGCACTCAGGCCTATAATGAAAAGGGGGTTGCACCTCATTTGAGAAGCGCTCTGCTCCCCTCAATTAGAGCACTCCAATTTGCAGCAACGCTTGTCAGAGAATACATTGAAGTAGTTGAGGAATCAATGTTTAAAACATTTCATCCTCGAGGTGGGGACTTGTACGAAAGGCTGATATTTAGAGATATTTAGTAGACGAGAATCATATACATATAAATTCAAGTGTAGCCATTGACCAATTAATATTACCCATAATTACTCCTGGGTAACTAAAAAGCTAAGACTTGTTCAAAATGCAGCTGCGAGGACAGTCAAAAGCAGTTTTGACTAAGTTTTGAAAATAAACAGCCACAGGCTGCGAGTGAAGGTCAAATCGTTAAATAACATATTATAATGCTAAGTAGAACTTAGATTTCGCTTAACAAAACTAATTGCAACAATATTTAAAGGATAATTAGTATAATGACATAAAATGAGAGAGATCATGGAAGTTAAGGTACTTAGCTGGTGGATTAAAGTGAGATAGTCTGGATACCGCAAGACAAGTGAAACAGCACTGATATGGGCCCTTGGTAAAAAGGCCTTGTACCAGGGAGGCTATGAAATGAAAGAGATATGGTAAATTCCAATGGGGTGAAAAGCTATAAACAAGATAACATGACAGCGGGGCAGAGTTCATGGAAATGTACTGGAAAAGGAGTGACCAGGTTACTAGCATTAATCTGAATGACAATGGTATTTTGACCATTAGAACCAATTAAAGAAGGTGATTTTGTTAAAGACCATGGGGGAGAAATTGGGTGAGCAGCACCACCTGTTAGCGCCTAAAGAGGCAGCCAGTGGCTGTAGCGCTACTGGCTGCGTCTGCGGCGATATTCAGTAGGGGCGCTAATGGTGGCGTTAGGCATTTGCGCTGCGCCACCACCGATGACGTCATCGGTGTGCGCAGCGCCCCATTCGCGATATTTGGTAGCAAATGGCGCAGTTGCGCCGCTCGCTACCCGCGCCCGGTTCATGGGGCCTTACTGTGCCGGCAGCGGCGCAAGTTAAGGTGGAGGTGCGGGGCGGCCGCTGTTTTGGTGGCCGCCTGCCAGCACCTCCGTCCCCGGCCTCCTAAACCCCCCCCCCCGCAGCATTGCCGGCTGTTTCCCCGAGAGCCCGGCACTTCTCCTTGGTGCCGGGCTCATTTGCCGGCACTCGCGATCGGGGATCGCGCTGTTGCAGGCACCTCCCCCTTAACAGGGGGAGGAAAGCCTGCAGTACCGCAGCGTGCCGTGCCGCAGCATGTGGCGCTGCGGCACGTTGCACTGCGATAATCAGTTTCAGCGCCCTAAGAGGGACGCGGAGCGCCTCGAGCCTCGCCCCGTGTCCCTCGAGCGGCACTGAAACTGAATTTCTGGCGATCGGTATCACTCCGATCGCTGCGCTAAATCCTGCGCTCCGCCGACTTTTGCGCCACTTTGGCGCCCCAACCCAATTTCTAGGCCCATATATGGACACTGGCCAAACCAACTTTTGATAAGAAAAGGGTTAAAACCTCGATACTCAAAGAACAACTTTACACAGACGTACTGAGAGCACAAAGGAACAGACTTAAGATGATGTCATCTGTGTCTGAGAGGTTCCAGAGGCTGAGGGCTGTGAGCTACTCATTAAAACTATCACCTAATGTTAAGTATATTACACTGTAAGCTTAATAAATCTTGATCTATTGCTCAAACATACTGGCTGCTGCCCAAGAACTCAGAGATCTTGAAGATCGTACACTGGTATGGCACAGAATGTAGGTGGTGGAGCTGTTAGGGTGAGATGGCCATCAGAGGTTCGGTGCTCAACCTCTCCATGTGCTGTTTAGGGGGAGATTATGACAAACCTTTTCAGCAACTGAGGGATTGGCAATGTTGGGCAGAACATTAGGTCCCTCAGGCAATTACCTCAGCTCAAGTTAAATACCATCTCAAAATAACCAGCACTGACTCCCGAGCTGTACCTCTGCTGATGAAATGCTGTATCTTTTTCAGACTGTCATTGAAAGAGATGTGACTTTACATCGAGATTAAATGGTTGCTCAGAGCTACAATATGTGGTTGGTGCCATGCAGGTACAGAATGAGTCACAGGGCAGTTGCACAGCCTGAGAATATATGGGGCTGGATTTTCTCAATGGGGAGCTTTTGGAGGCGGGACTCCCACTTGTGGGGTTTCAGTCCCGCCTCCATCAACTTCTGGCCAACCCGCGCTATTTTCCCTTGATTGACCTTGTTAAGCCCGCCCAGCGGGCTTAGCAGGCCAATTAAGGGAAAGCCAGTTACAGAGAACGTCAACGTATGACGTTTCATCTGTCAAAAATATTTGACAGATGAATTGTCATCGTTTGACAGCTCTGTGAAGCTGTCAAACACTGACATTCTCTGTAGTTTGATGAGGTCTTAAATACAAGAACTCATCAAACCTCTTTCTTCTGCAGAAATTAGATGGTTGTTGCATTGGAGAATGCAACGGCCATCTGTCATCTGTGCCGCGGAGATGCGAGACTCTCCGCATACCCACCGACTGAAGCCTGCAGGAAGAAACAAAGGTAAGTACACTTTTTCTATCACTTTGCACTTACCTCAGATACTCACCTCTCCACACTTGCACCCATCATTCACCTCCACAGTGCACTTTTGGACCCCCGACCCCCGCAGACCCACGGCTCGCCTCGGTGACCCTGGTGGGTTTCAGAGTCTTTGGGAAGCCTGCACTTGTGTGGGGAAAAAGGGGGAAATCCTATTTTCTGCCTGTTAACAGGTAGTTAAGTGGCTGTAATCACTTCCCACCTCCAAGGAGACGGGACCCGGCGCGGGACGGCTACCCGTCTCCTGGGAAGATGGCATGGAGGCGGGTTGGGCACCCGCCCCCAGTTTCCGCCATTTTCCCGGCAGTCCCGCCTCCAAAACCTCCTCCCCAGGGCTGGCAAAATTGCGCCCCATGGTCTCCATATTACAGAAAGGACATCAAGGCACTGGAGAATGTACAATACTGATTTACAAGGATAATACCAGAACTGAGAGGTTGTAACTATCAGGAAAGACTGAACGGACCGGGACTCTGTTTCTCTAGAAAAGAGAAGACTGAGGAGTGACCTCAGAGGTTTTTAAAATTATGAAGGGGTTTTGCTCACCCCTCACCATGGGATGAGAGGGCTGTCCTATGAGGAGAGATTGAGTCAATTGGGCCTATACTCTCTGGAGTTTAGAAGAATGAGAGGTGATCTCATTGAAATGTTTAAAATTCTTAGAGGGTTTGACAGGGTAGAGGCTGAATCCCCTGGCTGGAGAATCTAGAACTGGGGGGCAGAGTCTCAGGATAAGGGGTTGGTCATTTAGGACTGAGATGAGGAGGAATTTCTTCACTCAGAGGGTTGTGAATCTTTGGAATTCTCTACCACAGAGGGCTGTGGATGCTGAGTCGGTGAGTATATTCAAAACTGAGATCGATAGATTTTTGGACACTAAGGCGGAAAAATTCGGTTGCTTAGCACCTCTATGGGGCGCTAGGAAGTTAGCGCCTGAGCATGGCGATTTTAGCGCCGCTCGCGAAATTGACCAGACATTTTGCAGCAGCGCTAAACACTACCACCACGATCTCCTGCGCCTGCGCCCACCAGAAAGGATATTAGCTCTGATGACGTGGAATCTGTATGGGTGGAGCTAAGAAATACGAAGGGGCAGAAAACGTTAGTGGGAGTTATATACAGACCCCCAAACAGTAATACTGAGGTTGGGGATGGCATTAAACAGGAAACTAGAGACACATGCAATAAGGGCACAGTAGTCATCATGGGTGACTTTAATCTCCATATAGATTGGGCTAACCAAATTAGTAACAATACTGTGGAGGAGGAATTCCTAGAGTGTATACGGGATGGTTTCCTGGACCAATATGTTGAGGAACCAACTAGAGATCAGGCCATCTTAGACTGGGTATTATGTAATGAGAAAGGATTGATTAGCAATCTTGTTGTGCGAGGTGATGAGGGGGTGGTCATATGAGGAGAGGTTGAGTAGATTGGGACTCTACTCATTGGAGTTCAGAAGAATGAGAGGCGATCTTATTGAAACATATAAGATTGTGAAGGGGCTTGATCGGGTGGATGCGGTGAGGATGTTCCCAATGATGGGTGAAACTAGAACTAGGGGGCATAATCTTAAAATAAGGGGCTGCTCATTCAAAACTGAGATGAGGAGAAGCTTCTTCACTCAGAGGGTGGTAGGTTTGTGGAATTTGCTGCCCCAGAAAGCTGTGGAAGCTACATCATTAAATAAATTTAAAACAGAAATAGATAGTTTCCTAGAAGTAAAGGGAATTAAGGGTTACGGGGAGCGGGCAGGAAATTGGACATGAGTCTGGGTTCGGAATGGTCATGGCCCTGTGGGTAGTGGAGTGGGCCCAGGGGCCGTGTAGCCTTGTTCTGCTCCTACTGTGTTCTAATTCTGTTAGATTTCAGGAGATGGTTTTATTCCTGTTCCTGGCTGGGGTGGAGATCGCCTTTACAGAAGGTAAGTACTGTAGAAAATATAGGGACAGAGTGATCTCCTGGAAGAATTTCGATCGCCTAGATGGGTCGGAGAGGAATTTCCCAGATTTTTTTCTCCCAAATTGGCCATTGGGTCTTTATCTGGTTTTTTGCCTCTCCCGGGAGATCACATGGGTTCGGGTGGATGCAGAGTGATAGAAGATTTGAGGTTAGGATCAGATCAGCCATGATCTTATTGAATGGTGGAGCAGGCTCGAGGGGCCGATTGGCCTACTCCTGCTCCTATTTCTTATGTTCTTATGTTCTTATGAGGTCCCTTGGGTCGGAGCAATCATAATATGATAGAATTCTTCATTAAGATGGAGAGTGAAGTAGTTGAATCAGAGACTAGGGTCCTGAATTTAAATAAAAGAAACTATGATGGTATGAGGCGCGAGTTGGCTATGATGGATTGGGGAACATTACTTAAAGGGTTGATGGTGGATAGGCAATGGCAAACATTTAAAGATCGTATGGATGAACTACAGAATTTGTTCATCCCTGTCTGGCAAAAAATTTAAAAAAAGGTGGCGCAACCGTGGCTAACAAGGGAAATTAGGGATAGCATAAGATCCAAGGAGAGGACATATAAATTGGCCAGAAAAAGCAGCAAACCTGAGGATTGGGAGCAGTTTAGAATTCAGCAAAGGAGGACAACAGGATTAATTAAGAGGGGGGAAATAGAGTATGAGAGTAAGCTTGCAGGGAACATAAAAACTGACTGTAAAAGCTTCGATAGATATGTGAAGAGAAAAAGATTGGTGAAGTCAAGCGTAGGTCCCTTGCAGTCTGATGTGCCTTCAATAACCACAAAACTAGAAGTTATAGACTTTAACAAGTTGGCTTTTAATCACTAAGATCAGAGCTAACATCTCAACACACTGACTGGCTCACAGGAATGAGTCATACAGATCCTGGAATCTTTAAGTAAGAGAAGTCAGGGAAGAGGAAGTGAAACTATACACCGTGTGGGGGAGGGTAATATACATGAGTGCAAAACGAATACAGGCAAGACAAGCAGATTTCATTACATTCACCCCTTCTTTAGATTTAGTCCATCGGGGTGATGTTTCTTAAAAGTTGGTATAAGTGAGTCTGTCAGGAGGTTTTGCGGTTCTCAGTGATCGGCGCAAAGCCGGTTGGGGTGCCTCTCGGGGAGTGGATTCTGGTTCCTCCGCTGTCCGGGCCTCCGCAGTGTCTTCCAGGTTATAGTTGGGTATTGATACCTCTGGGCGTCCTGTCTCTTTTTGGAGTAGGTCTTCCTCAGGTAGTCTCTCATCGTTCTCTCCGCTCCCCGAGGGAGCGAGGTCTTTTATGGAAACAGTGTCCTCTCGCCCGTCAGAGTATTCGATATAGGCGTACTGAGGGTTTGCATGGAGGAGCTGTACCTTTTCCACAAGGGGGTCCATTTTATGGCCTCTCACGTGCTTCCGCAATAGTACTGTCCCCGGAGACGTCAGCCACGCGGGTAGAGATATGCCCGAGGTGGATTTCCGGGGGAAAACGAACATCTTTTCGTGAGGGGTAGCGTTAGTGGCTGTACATAACAGAGACCTTATGGAGTGGAGCACATCTGGGAGGACTTCCTGCCAGCAGGAGGTCGGAAGGCCTTTTGACTTTAAGGCTAACGTGACAGCCTTCCAAACAGTAGCATTCTCCCCTTCCACTTGCCCATTACCCCGGGAGTTGTAGCTAGTGGTTCTGCTAGTGGCTATCCCCTTTGAGAGCAAGAACTGGTGCAGTTTGGCACTCATAAATGACGTCCCCCTATCGCTGTGTATGTAGTTCGGCATGCCAAACATGCAGACTAGATTACAGAGACACTTGATGACCGTGGCACTGGTCATGTCTGGGCAGGGAATGGCGAAGGGGAAGCGGGAATATTCATCGATGATATTGAGGAAGTATACGTTACGGTCGGCAGAGGGAAGGGGTCCCTTGAAGTCCAGACTTAGGCGCTCGAATGGCTGTGTGGCTTTGATAAGGTGTGCACGGTCAGGCCTGTAGAAACGAGGCTTGCATTCCGCACAGATGCGGCAGGCTCTGGTCATTGCCCTGACCTCCTCGATGGAGTGGGGCAGATTGCGGGACTTTATAAAATGGTATAGTCGGGTGACCCCTGGGTGACAGAGGTCGTTGTGGAGACCCTGTAATTTGTCCGTATGAATGCTGGCACACATTCCCCGCGATAGGGCGTCTGGGGGTACATTAAGGGCTCCCGGCCTGTACATAATATCATAGTCGAACGTGGATAGTTCGATCCTCCACCTGAGTATTTTGTCATTCTTGATTTTCCCCCTTTGTTTGTTATTAAACATGAAAGCCACCGACCGCTGGTCGGTGAGCAGGGTGAAACGTTTGCCGGCTAGGTAGTGTCTCCAGTGCCGCACTGCCTCCACTATAGCCTGTGCCTCCTTCTCGACAGAAGAGTGCCTGATTTCAGGTCCCGGAAGGGTTCGGGAGAAGAAGGCCACAGGTCTCCCAGCCTGATTGAGGGTCGCAGCTAAGGCAAAGTCTGACGCATCGCTTTCGACTTGAAAGGGAATGCTTTCGTCCACTGCACACAGTGCAGCCCTTTCAATGTCCTGTTTGATACTGGTGAAAGCCTCCCGAGCTTCAGCTGATAGTGGGAAGGACGTCGATTTAATGAGGGGTCGGGCCTTATCAGAGTAATTGGGCACCCATTGGGCATAATACGAAAAAAATCCCAGGCACCTTTTTAAAGCTTTGGGATTGTGTGGCAGGGGCAGTCCCTTTAGGGGGCGTAATCGGTCAGGGTCCGGTCCAATTACCCCATCTTCCACCACACAGCCGAGGATACAGAGACGGGTTGTGTTGAAAACACATTTGTCTTCGTTGTAGGTTAGATTCAGCTTTAGGGCAGTTTTTAAAAATCTCGCAAAATTTAGATCGTGGTCTTGCTGGTTGTGCCCGCAGATAGTGACATTATCCAGATAGGGGTAGGTAGCTTGTAGTTTATTCTCGTCAACCATCCGGTCCATCTCACGTTGGAAGACCGAGACCCCATTTGTTACCCCGAAGGGCACTCTGAGAAAATGGTAGAGGCGTCCGTTCGCCTCAAAGGCGGTGTATGGGCGGTCCTCCGTTCTAATGGGGAGCTGGTGATACGCGGATTTGAGGTCGATAGTCGAGAAGACTCGGTATTGCGCAATCTGGTTGACCATTTCTGATATGCGGGGTAAAGGGTAGGCGTCCAGCTGGGTATAAATATTAACAGTCTGGCTGTAGTCAATTACCATCCATTTCTTTTCGCTATTTTTAACTATGACTACTTGGGCACGCCACGGACTGGTACTGCATTCAATAATGCCTTCCCGCAGGAGTCTGTCCACTTCCGCCTTGATAAAGTGTCTGTCTTCCAGACTGTACCGTCTACTTTTGGTCGCTATGGGCCTACAGTTCGGAGCGAGATTAGCGAATAAAGAGGGCGGGCTGATTTTTAAGGTTGATAGGCCACAGACTGTGAGTGGCGGCTGGGACCCGCCATATGCTAGCGTGACACTTTCGTGGTGGCACTGGAAGTCCAGGCCCAAGATTACATTAACACAGAGTTCTGGCATCACGAGGAGTTTAAAATCCTTGTAGTCCGTGCCTTTTACAGTCAGTGTTACCACACAGTAGCCCAAAATGTTCGAAGTGTGGGGCTTAGCAGCCATAGCAATTCTGCTCCGTGTAGGGGTTACCGTTAATGAGTGCCGCCGTACCAGGCTAGGGTGGATAAAACTCTCAGTACTCCCACAGTCAATTAAACATTTCGTTAAATTCCCGTTTACCTGTATGTCCATCATAGATTTTGTCAACGGGTGTGGCCTGGATTGATCCACCGTGATCGAAGCCACTGTTGGGCCCTGGGCGGTCGCTGAGTCGGGAAAAGATGGCGGATCCCAAGATGGCGGCCCGCACGGCACGCACGAGGCGGTGACGGAGTTGGAAATCGGATTCCCCCTGCAGACTTTGCTAAAATGCCCCTTTTTCTTACATTTGAAGCATGTAGCGTCCTTCGCTGGGCATCGTTGTCTGGGGTGCTTGGCCTGGCCGCAGAAGTAGCATTTCGGGCCTCGAGACATTGCCGCTGTAGTAGGACTCCTGGGTGAACTTGTGTGGGGGCTCCGGCGGTGTAGAGCTGGTCTGAGACCTGGATGGGGAAGATGGCTGATTCCAAGATGGCGGCCCGCTCGGCACGCATGAGGCGGTGAGGGCCGCATGGCCGGAAGAATAAGAGTCAGAGTTTTTCTGGGCCACGTCCAGCGATCGCGCAGTGGCCACTGCCTTTTTAAAGTCCAGGACCTCCTTCTCCAGCAGTCTCTGCCGGATATAATTCAATTTGAGGCCCGTGATGAAGGAATCGCGGACCAATTCGTCAGAGTACACGTTGGCCGTCACGGCCTTGCAGTTACAGTCCCGGACCAAGTCCTTTAGGCCCTGTAAGAAATCGTCCATTGATTCCTCAGGTCGCTGCCTGCATGTAGCCGCCTGCATGTAGCCAGCAGATGTCTGGCGTACACTTCGTTTACTGGCCTCTGGTATTGGGCCTTCAGGATAGTGATGGCCTCCGTGTAAGAGGTGGCGTCCCGGATGAACGAATAAATCCGATGATCAACGCGAGTAGTCAGTAGACTCAGTTTATCTACCTCGCTAGCGGATGAGGCCCTCGCGAAGAGTTCGAAGCATTTGAGCCAGTGTCCAAATTGATTTGATGCTTCAGCAGAATGTGGATCCAAGTCCAGACGCTCTGGTTTTAGGAGTCGATCCATCCTAGTATTCCTCAGTGATTAAAATTGATGTGCCTTCAATAACCACAAAACTAGAAGTTATAGACTTTAACAAGTTGGCTTTTAATCACTAAGATCAGAGCTAACATCTCAACACACTGACTGGCTCACAGGAATGAGTCATACAGATCCTGGAATCTTTAAGTAAGAGAAGTCAGGGAAGAGGAAGTGAAACTATACACCGTGTGGGGGAGGGTAATATACATGAGTGCAAAACGAATACAGGCAAGACAAGCAGATTTCATTACACAGTCAGAATCAGGGGAATTTATAATGGGGAACAAAGAAATGGCAGACCACTTAAATACATACTTTGGTTCTGTCTTCACAAAGGAGGACACAAATAACCTCCCAGAAACGTCAGGGAACATAGGGTCTAATGAGAGGGGGGAACTGAATGAAATCAGTATTTGTAGGGAAATAGTGTTAGGGAAATTGACGGGATTGAAGGCCGATAAATCCCAGGGCCTTATAATCTACATCCTAGGGTACTTAAGGAAGTGGCCCTAGAAATAATAGATGCATTGTTGGTCATCTTCCAAAATTCTATAGACTCTGGCACAGTTCCCATGGATTGGAGGGTAGCTAATGTAACCCCACTATTTAAAAAAGGTGGTAGAGAGAAAACGGGGAATTATAGACCGGTAAGCCTAACATCGGTAGTGGGGAAAATGCTAGAGTCCATTATAAAAGATGTAATAGCAGAGCACTTGGAAAACAGTGACAGGATCGGACAAAGTCAACATGGATTTAGAAAAGGTAAACCATGCTTGACTAATCTACTGGAATTTTTTTGAGGATGTAACTGGTAGAATAGATAAGGGAGAACCAGTGGACGTGCTGTATTTGGACTTTCAGAAGGCTTTCGATAAGGTCCCGTATAAGAGATTAGCATGTAAAGTTAAAACACATGGGATTAGGGGTAAGGTATTGACTTGGATAGAGAACTGGTTGGCAGACAGGAAGCAAAGAGTTGGAATAAATTGGTCTTTTTCCGAGTGGCAGGCAGTGACTAGTGGGGTACCATGGGGATTGGTGCTAGGACCCCAGCTATTCACAATATATATTAATGATCTAGACAAGGGAACTAGATGTAATATCTCCAAGTTTGCAGACGACACAAAGCTCGGTGGGCGTGTGTGCTGTGAGGAAGATGCCGAGAAACTCCAATATGATTTGGACAGGTTGGGTGATTATACTGCATCTGCCATGCATTTGCCCAATGTGGATAAATGCGAGGTTATCCACTTTGGTGGCAAAAACAGGAAGGCAGATTATTATCTGAACGGCAATAGATTGGGAGAAGGGGAAGTGCAATGAGACCTGGGTGTCCTTGTGCACCAGTCGCTGAAGGTAAGCATGCAGGTGCAGCAGGCGGTTAAGAAGGCAAATGGTATGTTGGCCTTTATAGCGAGAGGATTCGAGTACAGGAGCAAGGATGTCTCGCTGCAGTTGTACAGGGCCTTGGTGAGACCACACCTTGAGTATTGTGCGCAGTTTTGGTCGCCTTAATCTGAGGAAGGATGTTCTTGCCATGGAAGGAGTTCAGCGAAGGAATGACGTATGAGGAGAGATTGGGTCGATTTGGCTTATATTCGCTGGAGTTTAGAAGAATGAGAGGGGATCTCATTGAAACTTATAAAATTCTAATAGGACTAGACAGATTAGATGCAGGAAGGATGTTCCCAATGGCGGGGAGTCCAGAACCAGGGGTCACAGTCTAAGGATAAGGGGTAAGCCATTTAGGACAGAGATGAGGAGAAATTTCTTCACCCAGAGAGTGGTGAACCTGTGGAATTCTGTACCACAAAAGGCAGTTGAGGCCAATTCATTAAACATATTCAAGAAGGAGTTAGATATATTTCGTTATGCTAAAGGGATCAAGGGATATGGGGAGAAAGCAGGGACATAGATGATCATTAAATGGTGGAGCAAGCTCGAGGGGCCGAATGGCCTACTCCTGCTCCTATCTTCGATGTTTCTATGTTTCTAGATCGTGACATCAGTCAAGCGTGCAATACCCTGGTAGCGCCCCGCACCAGATATTGAGTCGCGCCCCCTGCCTTAGCGCCTGCCGCTAGGAATGACAGGTAGAGGGGAATGTTTTGCACTCAGGACGGGTCTGGGGGAGCGCTATTTAAAGGTGGCCGCTTCCTTCCTTTTCTTGTCAACAAAATTTTTGGTATACGCAGGTTGAGAAGGAGAGACACGTCTGGAAAGATTTAACACTGTCCTAAGGAGATTTGGCCCTCAGCACCACTTTTGAGGTTCCTAAGCACTGAGCTCTTTCCCTGGGCCTACCCATTAGTGCTTTTCAGGTCTCTCCAGGCCGAGATTCAAGGCTGCAATAAGCAGGGAGTGGCTAGCAAGCAAGATGGCCCCTCCCCTATAAGTACTGGACGGCGCCAGTCTGTCTGGCTTCCATGGTAATTGGCATCGCCTGAGCTTTGGTAGCGTTCTGAGGTAGCTCCTCGCTCCCTGATGTTTGTGCCTTAAGAGAGGTGTGTAGCGCCTGATTTAGCGCTCAAATCACCTCCAGGGGGCGATCGAGGTGAATTTTGCAGTTGGAGGCGATAATTAGCGCCAGGTGCTAAACTTTGCACCCGGACGATATTAAGAACATAAGAACATAAGAAATAGGAGCAGGAGTAGGCCAATCGGCCTCTCGAGCCTGCTCCACCATTCAATAAGATCATGGCTGATCTTATCCTAACCTCAAATCTTCTATCACTCTCCATCCCACCCGAACCCACGTGATCTGCCGGGAGAGGCGAAAAACCCAATGGCCAATTTGGGAGAAAAAATCTGGGAATTTCCTCTCCGACCCATCTAGGCGATCGAAACTCTTCCAGGAGATCACTCTGTCCCTATATTTTCTACAGTACTTACCTTCTGTAAAGGCGATCTCCACCCCAGCCAGGAACAGGAATAAAACCATCTCCTGAAACCCACAGGACCATGACCATTCCGAACTTAGACTCATGTCCAATTTCCTGCCCGCTCCCCGTAACCCTTAATTCCCTTTACTTCTAGGAAACTATCTATTTCTGTTTTAAATTTATTTAATGATGTAGCTTCTATAGCTTTCTGGGGCAGCAAATTCCACAAACCTACCACCCTCTGAGAGAAGAAGTTTCTCCTCATCTCAGTTTTGAAAGAGCAGCCCCTTATTTTAAGATTATGCCCCCTAGTTCTAGTTTCACCCATCATTGGGAACATCCTCACCACATCCACCCGATCAAGCCCCTTCACAATCTTATATGTTTCAATAAGATCACCTCTCATTCTTCTGAACTCCAATGAGTAGAGTCCCAATCTACTCAACCTCTCCTCATATGACCACCCCCTCATCCCCGGGATTAACCGAGTGAACCTTCTTTGTACTGCCTCGAGAGCAAGTATGTCTTTTCTTAAGTATGGACACTAAAACTGTATGCAGTATTCCAGGTGCGGTCTCACCAATACCTTGTACAACTGCAGCAATACCTCCCTGTTTTTATATTCTATCCCCCTAGCAATAAAAGCCAACATTCCATTGGCCTTCTTGATCACTTGCTGCACCTGCATACTAACTTTTTGAGTTTCGTGCACCAGGACCCCCGATCCCTTTGTACTACAGTACTTTCCAGTTTCTTGCCATTAAGAAAATAACTTGCTCTATGATTTTTCCTGCCAAAGTGCATAACCTCACACTTTCCAGTATTGTATTCCATCTGCCAAATCTCTGCCCACTTACTTAGCCTGTCTATATCACTTTGCAGGTTTTTTATGTCCTCCTCACTCACTACTTTCCCTCCCATCTTTGTATCATCTGCAAACTTTGATATGTTACACTCGGTCCCCTCCTCCAAATTGTTAATATAGATTGTAAAGAGTTGGGGACCCAGCACTGACCCCTGCGGAACACCACTAGTTACTGATTGCCAGTCTGAGAATGAACCATTTATCCCAACTCTCTGCTTTCTGTTAGAGAGCCAATCCTCCACCCACGCCAGAATATTACCCCCAATCCCGTGATTTTTTATCTTGAACAATAATCTTTCGTGTGGCACCTTGTCAAATGCCTTTTGGAAGTCTAAATACACTACGTCCACTGGTTCTCCTTTATCCACCCTGTATGTTACTTCCTCAAAGAACTCAAGCAAATTTGTCAAACATGACTTCCCCTTCATGAAACCATGCTGAGTTTGTCCTATTAAATTATGTTTATCCAAATGTCCCATTACTGTCTCCTTAATAATGGACTCTAACATTTTACCAACCACAGATGTTAGGCTAACAGGTCTATAGTTTTCAGCCTTCTGCCTACTACCCTTTTTAAATAAGGGTGTTACATTGGCAGTTTTCCAATCTGCCGGGACCTTTGCTGAGTCCAGGGAGTTTTGGAAAATTATTACCAATGCATCCACAATCCCTACCGCCACTTCCCTCAAGACCCTAAGATGTAAGCCATCAGGTCCAGGGGACTTATCCGGCTTAAGTCCCATTATTTTACCAAGTACCACTTCCTTAGTGATTTTAATCGTATTTAGCTCCTCTCCCCCTAGAGCCCCCTGTTTGTCCAGTGTTGGGATATTCTTAGTGTCCTCTACCGTAAAGACTGATACAAAATATTTGTTCAGCGTTTTTGCCATCTCCATGTTTCCCACCATTAATTTCCCAGTCTCATCCTCTAAGGGACCAACATTTACTTTAGCCACCCTTTTTCTTTTTATATAACTATAGAAACTTTTGCTATCCGTTTTTATATTTTTTGCTAATTTACTTTCATAATCTATCTTCCCTTTCTTAATCAATCTTTTAGTTATTTTTTGCTGTCTTTTAAAGACTTCCCAATCTTCTATCCTCCCACTAGATTTGGCTACCTTACATGCCCTTGTTTTTAGTCGGATACTATCCTTAATTACTTTATTTAGCCACGGATGGCTATCTTTTCTTTTACACCCTTTTTTCCTCAGTGGAATATATTTTTTTTGGAAGTTGTAAAATAACTCCTTATAAATGTACACCACTGATCATGTACCGTCTTACCCTTTAATCTATTTTCCCAGTCCACTCTAATCAATTCCGCTCTCATACCTTCATAGTCTCCTTTATTCAAGCTCAGCACGCTTGTTTGAGATCCAACCTTCTCACCCTGTACTTGAATATGGAATTCAACCATGTTATGGTCACTCATTCCAAGGGTATCCTTTACTAGGACATTTTTAATTAATCCTGTCTCATTACACAGGACCAAATCTAAGGTTGCTTGCCCCCTGGTCGGTTCAGTTACATACTGCTCAAGAAACCCATCCCTAATACACTCAATGAACTCATCCTCAAGGCTGCTCTGCCCAATTTGATTTGTCCAGTTAATATGATAGTTAAAATCCCCCATAATTATAGCTGTTCCCTTATTGCAAGCCTCAACTATTTCCTGATTAATACTCCGTCCAACAGAGTTGCAACTGTTCGGAGGCCTATAGACTATGCCCACTAGTGTTTTTTCCCCTTATTATTCCTTATCTCTACCCAAACCGTTTCACTATCCTGCTCCTTTGACCCAATATCTTTTCTCTGTATTATAGTGATTCCTTCCTTCATTAACATAGCCAACCCACCTCCTCTCCCTTCCTGCCTGTCCTTCCTGATTGTTAAATAACCTGGTATGTTTAATTCCCAGTCGTGGTCACCCTGCAGCCATGTTTCTGTAATGGCCACAAGATCATACCCATATGTCTTTATTTGTGCCGTTAACTCATTCATTTTGTTACGAATGATACGTGCATTCAGATAAAGAACTTTCAAATCTGTTTTGTAACACTTAGTTCCTGTTTTTTCCCTTTTTAGTACTTTACTTTTTACTCCATACCTTCTGTCCCTTCCTGACACGTTCTGTTTTTTTAATTCCCCCACTGCTACCTAAGTCTATGACCTTCTCTGTTGTAATTTCTATTATTTGCTCTCTAGAAACCTCCCCCCCACTAATTAGTTTAAAGCCCTCTCTACAGCCCTAGTTAGATGATTCGCCAGGACTCTAGTCCCAGCACTGGCCAAGTGGAGTCCGTCCCAACGGAACAGCTCCCTCCTGTCCCAGTACTGGTGCCAGTGTCCCAAGAAGCAAAACCCATTTCTCCCACACCAGTCTTTGAGCCACGCATTTAACTCTTTAATTTTATTTATCCTAGCCAAATTTGCTCGTGGCTCAGGTAATAACCCAGTGATTATTACCCTTGAGGTTCTGTTTTTTAATTTGACCCCTAGCTGCTCATACTCTTTTAACAGAACCTTCTTCCTTGTCCTATCTATGTCGTTTGTACCAACATGGACCACGACAACTGGATCCTCCCCCTCCAAGTTTCTTTCCAGCCCAGAAGAGGAGATGTCCTTAACCCTGGCACCGGGCAGGCAACACAGCCTTCGGGACTCCCGCTCTTGACTGCAAAGAACCCTATCTATCCCCCTAATGATACTATCCCCTACCACGACAACATTTCTTTTTACTCCCTCCACTTGAATGGCCCCCTGTACCACGGTGCTGTGGCCAGGTTGCTCATCCTCCCTGCAGTCCCCGCTCCTGCCCTCACAGGGAGTAAGAACCTCAATCCTGCTTGACAAGAGCAAGGTCTGCGGCTCCTTCAACACTACATCCTGGATCCCTGTACCTTCCTCACTCGTGGTCACACCATCCTGTCCCTGACCACGGACTACATCTGCAGTAATTAATTTCATAGGTGTGACCACCTCCTGAAACAGAGTCCAGGAACTTCTCCCCCTCCCTGATGTGTCGCAGTGCCTGAAGCTCGGTCTCAAGCTCTTTAACATGGAGCTTGAGTTCCTCTGGCAGCAAACACTTATCACAAATGTAATCACCGTGAACCTCAATGGGGTCCACCAGCTCCCACATTTCGCAACAGTGACACATCACCTGTTCACCCATATCTGTGCAATTAATTAAATTTCTTATTATTAGTTATGAAGACCCTTTGCCCCGATATAGATGATAATATTACACCACTACTTAATAGGACTTACCAACTTAAAGGTGTAGAAGAGAAGGAAGAGAACCTACCTACCAGATGATCACCAACCTCCCTCATGGAAGCTGTCTGAGGGACCTGTCCGGTTGAATTGTCTCACTGCTCCACGTCCGCAGTGTTGGATTAGCCTGAGAGAGGGAAGCAAAACAGAGCAACAAGCACCCCCTCACCTCCCACTTGCCTGAACTCTCCCACTTACCAAACTCTACTTACACTCAATGCGACCGCACTCAGCACTACTGCACTAAGCCCGCCCCTTTTTATACCCGGATTCTACTTCCGGTTTCAACTCCCCAACAGCTTAATTTACTCTAAATTTTTTTTTAACTTACTTCAAATAATTCACTTTTTTACTCACTAAAATTCAGTAAATGCACTTAAAAGACTTTTTCTGCCACTTACCAAAGTCTGCTTAAACTCAATGCGCCCCAAAATGGGTGATACCAAATTTCTCCCCCAAAGGGAATTAAGAAATACGGTGATCGGGAAAGTGGAGTTGAGGTCAATGATCAGCCATGATCTTATTGAATGGTGGAGCAGGCTCGAGGGGCCGTATGACCGACTCCTGCTCTTATGTTCGACAGGGTAGCTGTAGAGAAGATGCTTCCACTTGTGGGGAGTCTAAATCTAGGGGTTATAAATATAAGACAGTCCCCAATGAATCCAATAAGGAAATCAGGAGTAAATTCTTTACCCAGAGAGTGGTTAGACTGTGGAACTCAAGGAGTGGTTGAGCTTGCGTATCAGGTGGGTAGAAGTGGGCTCTTCAAGGAGATGAGCTTCCCTTTGTTATGTTCATAAATAACTCGACGTTTTCATTATGAACAGCTAGCATGGAGCTAGTCATTTATTCAGCCATGTGGACTATGTACAGCATCCATCTTGACTGCTGCCTTGTGGGTAGCCTAGTGCCTCGTGGGTAGCCCCACTCTTATATACATACAGCTCCACCTAGTGTACCATTCTAGAATGACATGTTACTGATCATTACACCTTAAGCACTCTCCAGCGAAGTGGTACTGCCCTGTTATATTTACAAACCTGCAGCACCACTCCTCACCGGCTTCGATATGTTGTGTCAGATCCTCCATCCACGCAGTTCCCTGTTCCTGTCACTGTGACTCATTTCCATTATGCAACACAAGAAAGAGAAAATGCACTAAGTCTGTTTATAAATCTCAGCATCCAGCAGTACCTCACTGATTAAAACACTGTTGGTGCAGTGTGATGATTGAGCAGCACAGTTGTCCCCCTGTACTGTTCTGCCAGCTGAAATGGGTCATTATAATGGGAACCAGTGCATGTGCCACACAAGTACAGTGCCTGGCATGTGATCCTCAGTACAGCTGCCCATAGATACACCCTCAGCAAAGCTGGCAAATACCACGGCACTATTTTGGGATGGAGAGGGACTGAGGCATAGATTGTGACAGGCCTTTCCCCACAAACTGGTTTAACATAAGTAATAGGAGCAGGAATAGGCCACTTGGCCCCTCGAGCCTGCTCCACCATTCAATAAAATCATGGCTGATCTTGGGCTCAAAGCCACTTCCCTGCCCGCTCCCCATAACCCTTCACTCCCTCATCTTGCAAAAATCTGTCTATCTCCACCTTAAATGTATTTAATGACCCAGCCTCCACGGCTCTCTGGGGTAGAGAATTCCTCAGATTACCGACCCTCAGAGAAGAAATTCCTCTCATCTCAGTTCTAAAAGGAAGACACTTTATTCTGAAAATATGCCCCTGGGTTCTAGATTTCCCCACGAGGGGAAGCACCCTCTCTGCATCTACCTTGTCGAGCCTGTAATGTATGTAATGTATATATATACCTTAAGGGAGAGAACTACTTTTTACAGCTCCTGTATACTGTAGTACCGGCAGTGACCACACCTGTATATAAACCCTGAGTAGTGATCTGTACAGTTAGTTCTAGAGTAACCCTCATTCAGTAAACACCTGTTGATTGTTCCCTGCAGTCTGTTGTCTGATTATTGAAGGACACAACATTAAGATACACGGATATAACATTGGCGACGATGCAGATTCGAACCTACCTGCAACTCTGCATCACCTCCCAGGGATTCGCTCCTGGAGAACAGTGGAAGGAGGTCGAGTCCAGAAGCACGGGCGTCGACCACGGGCAACCGCCCAGTCATCCAGCGGAGATTTGAGCATCGCAGGGGAGGCTGTCGAGAGCCAGGCTTGGCTTTCCAGTCACGGTGGTCCAGCGAAACGGGCTGGCAACAGGTACTGCGCAGACCCTTCCCGGACAGCAGCACAGAAAAAGGCCAAGCAGCGTCGATGGGGGGGGGAGAGAGAGGGCAGAGTGCACATGGCACAGCCGGTGTTTAGGACCGAGCGGCGTCAATGGGGAGAGAGAGAGAGAGCAGAGCGCAGCCGGTGTTCAAGGGCCGAGCAGCATCAACAGGGGAGAGAGGCACGCAGGAAAACGCGAGGCGCTGCCATTGTCACGAGGACCGCAGAGAGCGGCATTGGCAGCAGCACAGGAGCAGCGCACGAAACCCACAGGGCGTCGCCATTTGCCACGAGGACCGCCGAGAGCGGCGTTGGCAGCAGCGCGGGAGACGCCATTTTAAGCCGCAGCGGGGAAGAAAGGAAAGTGCGGGAGACGCTATTTTAAGCCGCAGCGGGGAAGAAAGGAAAGCGCGGGAGATGCCATTTTAAGCCAGTCTAACCACACCCAAAAATGCCGAAGAGTGGCAGTATCACAGCATCGACAATGAAGTCGAAGATTGGACGACATATGTCGAACGCATAGAAGTATACTGCAAGGCGAATGAAGTGCCAGATGACAAGAAAGTGCTGGTATTGTTGAATTTAATGGGTGCAAAAACATATGGCTTACTACGAAACCTAGTAACCCCAGAGAAGCCAGTAGAAAAGGATTTTGAAAACAGTGTCAATCCTACAGGACCACTTAAACCCCACACCGCTGCTGATAGCAGAAAGATTTAAGTTTCACAAAAGGAACCAGCATAAAGATGAAAGTAATGCTGAGTATTTAACGGAACTGTGCAAGCTATCGAAACACTGCCAGTTTGGAACAGGACTAGCAGATACTTTAAGGGACAAGTTTGTGTGTGGGCTTCAAAGTGAAGGAACCCAGAAACGGCTTCTATCAGAAAAGGATCTTACGCTGGACAAGGCTTTCAGCATTGCAGTATCACACAAAGCAGCAGCACGGGGCGCTGCAGAGATACAACGGAGACCGCAAGAGTATGGCACAAATGAAATGTCATACGGAACAGTGAAGTGCTATCGCTGCGGCAGAACAACACATGACCATAATGATTGCTGGTTCAAGGACAAAGTGTGCAGACAGTGTGGAAAAGTAGGACACATAGCAAGAGTCTGCAGGTCAGGAAAGAAAACCAGCAGCAAGAAATCTCCACAGGAGAAGTACAAGAAGGTACATAAGGTGACGGAGAGTAGTTCAGACGAACAGAAGAGTGATACAGACTCCGGAAGCAAGGAGCTGGGTTGTCTGAAACTACATAATGTGATCAAAACGGAGGATCACCAAACTATCTGGGTCACGTTCAAGATAGCAGGAGTCCAAGTGAAAATGGAATTGGACACAGGATCAGCCCTAACAGTCATAAACCAAAGGGACTACAAGCGGCTATTCTCACATATACCCTTGAGAGATACAAAGATTGTCTTGAGGATGTACACGGGGCAAAAAGTCTACCCCAAAGGAAAAATAAGGGTGAACGTTATATATAACAGCAAGGAAACACCAAAAATGGACCTATATGTATTGCCAGATGGAGGACTACCACTACAAGGACGTGAATGGATCCGGAAGATACAGCTAGATTGGCATTCCATACAAGCACTGACTGTAGATGCCAAAAAGGATGATGACGTCACACCTGGACGACTGTCAAAAATGCTAACTGGCGCACAAGAAGTGTTCCAGCAGGGACTCGGAACACTAAAAGGCATAACAGCGATGATCAAAATAGAGGAAAATGCAAGCCCAAAGTTTTTAAGGCCAGTCCAGTACCTTATGCGATCTGCCCAGCCGTCGAAGCAGAGCTGGGAGGTTTGGAACGTTCAGGAGTTCTGTCCAAAGTGGACTGGAGCGAGTGGGCTACACCCATCGTTCCTGTAAAGAGGTCATTGAGTAATACGCCTGGAGAACCAAAGAAGGTTCGCATCTGTGGGGACTTTAAGGTGACAGTGAACCCTTCACACTGTACAATATCCGCTTCCGCGGATTGAAGATATTTTCGCCTCGCTATCTGGAGGGAAACGCTTCACTAAGATTGATCTGGCCCAGGCGTACCTGCAAGTGGAGGTAGAAGAAGCCTCGAAACAGTACCTCACGATCAACACTCAGAAAGGTCTCTACCAATACAACTGGCTGGTGTTCGGGGTAGCATCAGCTCCGGCTATTTGGCAAAGGGCAATGGAACAAGTGGATTCCAGGGACCCAGTGTTATTTGGACGACATCCTGGTCACGGGTGAAAATGACAGTGATCACCTCGCCAACCTGGAGCAGGTGCTCACTAGATTGAAGGAATATGGGCTCTGAGCTAATCGCCACAAATGCGAGTTTTTCACAGAAATCACAGAAACCTCACAGTACAGATAGAGGCCATTTCGGCCCATCGAGCCTGCACCGACACATATCCCTCCCAATCCCCGGAACCCCTACACCAACACATATCCCACCCTATCCCCGTAACCCCACGTATTTAATCCCCCTAACACTAAGAGTCAATTTTTTATCATAGCCAATCAACCTAACCTGCACATCTTTGGACTGTGGGAGGAAACCGGAGCACCCGGAGAAAACCCACGCAAACACGGGGAGAATGTGCAAACTCCACACACACAGTCACCCAAGGCCGGATTCGAACCCGGGTCCCTGGCGCTGTGAGGCAACAGTGCTAACCACTATGCCACCGTGCTTCTAGAAGCAGATCTCGTATTGTGGCCATGTTATTGATAAAGAGGGGTTACATAAGTCCCCTGAAAAGATTGAGGCAGTAGTCAAGGCTCCAGCACCGGAAAATGTGTCACAACTGAGGTTGTTCCTCGGGCTGGTGAACTACTACCATAAGTTCTTGCCGAATTTGTCTACCATACTACACCCACTGAACACCCTACTGCAAACGGGAGTACCATGGAAGTGGAGTGACGAATGTAAACGAGCTTTCCAGAAGAGCAAAGCATTGATCACATCAAAAGAGGTGTTGGCTTATTTCAACCCAGCACTACCAATTCGGTTGGCGTGTGATGCATCACCCTATGGCATTGGAGCGGTGCTGTCGCACAAATTCCCGGATGGCTCGGAGAGGCCAGTAGCCTTTGCGTCTTGGTCACTAACCTCAGCCAAGCGTAACTACGCCCAGATTGACAGGGAGGCCCTCAGCCTAGTGTGGGGAGTGAAAAAGTTCAATCACTATCTGCACGGGCAGAAGTTCACCTTGCTGACTGATCACCAACCACTTGTCTCCATCTTTAATCCAAAGAAGGGCGTTCCGGTGATGACTGCGCAATGGCTACAAAGATGGCCCCTTTTTCTAGGGGCGCACCAATATGAAATCGAGTATAAGGGCACAAAACAGCATGGAAACGCTGATGGGCTATCACGCCTGCCACTGCCTACTGCGGAGGAAGCACCAACAGTGGATCCTGTCGAAGTATTTAATTCGACTATAATTGAATGCTTGCCAGTAACTAACGCTGGTATAGAGAAGGAGACCCGAAATGACCCGACACTGTCTCGGGTATATGATTTGACGGTGAAGGGATGGCCAGCACATGGCGACTCACTGTTGCCAGCATTCTCATCCAGAAGAGAACAGCTGTCAGTATGCCAGGGGACCTTGATATGTGGATCCCGAGTGGTAATTCCACCCAAGTTAAGGGAGAGAGTGCTCAATGAGCTTCACGAAAGTCATCTGGGAGGGGTGAAAATGAAAAGTGTAAAGTCCGCGCCTCAATAATACACGGACTTCGGGAGAACAATTAAACAGGTATTTTACTGAACAGAGGGTACTCTTTTTGTTCGTACCAAAAAAAAACCAAATTGACTGTAAACAAAAGTTCAACTAAAACTTAACAAATCATATTAAAATTTGGTTATCCGGGTTGATGATGCACTCCTGTCCCCGCGGCGCCCACCGGTCACGGAAATACTCAAGCGCACCGGCGGACACCGCGTGCTCCATCTCCAGGGCCACCCGGGCGCGAACATGGCCGCGGAAGAGAGGCAGGCAATCAGGCTGGACAACCCCCTCAACCGCCCGCTGCCTGGACCAATTGATGGCTCTTTTAGCCAGGCCCAGGAGCAGGCCCACAAGGAGGTCCTCCAACCTGTCCGCTCCCCTCCGCACCGGGTGACCGTAGATCAAGAGCGTGGGACTGAAGTGCAACCAAAAATCGAGGAGCAGCCCCTTCAAGTAGTGAAAGAGGGGCTGCAACCTCTCACACTCCATATAAACGTGAAACACGGACTCCTCCAGGCCGCAGAAAATGCAGGCGGCCTGGGAGTCCGTGAACCTGCTTAAAACCTTATTGCACGGGACCGCTCCATGCAACACCCTCCAGGCCAAGTCCCCGATGGAACAAGGGAGGACTCCCGCGTAGAGAGCCCTCCATTGGGGACCTCCGCCACCGCCAATCAGCAAGACGCCACGCCAAGGCGTGTCCAGACGGTAGACGAAGATGGCAAAGTGGAGAGTGTGCAGGAGCAGCCCGTACAGGAAACCCCTCCGCGCGGAATGAAAAGGCACGGAGGGTATTTCCTCGAGACGGCTCAAGTTGTGAGGCGCCGGTTCCCGAGGGGAGTTTCGGGGCTGGGCGCCGATGAGGAATTCCGTCCGAACGGGGGTAAGCTCGGACGGGATCGCCCCACATGCTTGAGCCGCCTCGATACACCTAGTGGAGTCGGGGCCCAGTGCCGCTTTTACCGATTCAATGGCTTCGACCGTGAGCCGGACGTTGGCCCAGGACAGGCGCCGTGCCAGCTCCTCCGGCGCCATCCAGCCCGCTCCTCCGCTATCGAGCAGGTCCCCGACTCTGGTCACCTTGCCAGGCACAGCCCTGCCTTCCGTCAGCCGCCTGAAACCGCGTTCGTGGAGGTGCGGATTCCTGAGCAGCGGCTCCCGAAGGAGAGCCGCCGCTCCTGACGGGGGAGAGCTCCGCCTGGAAGAGACGTAGTTCCAAACCCATAGTAGTTCCTGGTAGAAGACAGGCAGCTCCTGCAGGCCGGCATGCCTGCCGCCCACTTTCGCGAACAGGAGCTGCGTGTCGTAATTGAGGCCGTGCAGCTGGCGGAAGAAAAACGTCGCCAGCGCACACCATCTCGGAGGATTCTCGACATACAGGTATCTCTGCAGCGTCTGAAGACGGAAAGTCGCAGCCTGGGTGCGAAGCCACACCAGCGCCTGACCGCCCTCCCTAAGCGGGAGACACAGAACCGCGGCAGAGACCCAGTGCTTCCTTTTGTCCCAGAAGAAGTCGATGAGCTTCTTCTGCATCTTGGCGACAAACGCAGGGGGAGGGATCAAAGTGACCAACCGGTACCACAACATGGCGGCCACCAGCTGGTTTATGACCAGCGCTCGACCCCTGTAGGACAACACTCCGAGCAGTCCTGTCCAGCGTCCTAGGCGAGCGGTGACTTTGGCCTCCAGCTCTTGCCAGTTCGCCGGCCAGGCGTCCTCGGCAGGGCTAAGGTAGACTCCCAAATAGAGGAGGTGCGTGGTGCTCCAGGCGAAAGGCCTGAACTCCTCCGGCAGGGAGTCCACCCGCCACTGACCCACCAGGTGTCCGGAACATTTCGCCCAGTTGATCTTGGCGGAGGATGCGTCCGAGTAAATCTGCTGGCATTCCCGCAAGTCAGCGGGATCCGTGACCGTGAGGAGCACGTCATCGGCGTAAGCTGAGAGGACCACCTCCACGCCTGGCCCTTGCAGAGCCAGTGCCGTCAACCTCTTCCGCAAGAGGCGCAGGAATGGCTCCATGCAAACGGCGTATAACTGACCGGACATGGGGCATCCCTGACGCACCCCCCTCCTGAAGCGAAGGGCGCCGTCAAGGACCCATTAGCTTTAATCAGACACTCCGCGGCGGCGTTTGGAAGTCGGATCCGGGCGACGAAATGCGTCCCGAACCCGAATGCGCGCAGAGTCCCGAAGAGATACTCGTGATCCACCCTGTCGAACGCCTTCTCCTGATCCAGGGAAAGGAAGGCGACCGACAGACCAGCCCTCTGGGAGTGGTGGACCAGGTCCCGGACCAGATGGATGTCATCGTGGATGGTCCGGCCCGGGACCGTGTAGGACTGGTCAGGGTGGATCATGTGGGCCAGCACGGTGCCAAGGCGAGCAGACATGGCCCTGGCAAAGATTTTATAGTCCGTGCTGAGGAGGGAGACCGGGCACCAGTTCTTAAGGAGGCGGAGATCACCCTTCTTAGGCAGCAGGACAATGACCGCCCTGCGCCAAGAGAGGGGCATCTCCCCGGTCGCCAAACTTTCCCCCAGGACTCGTGCATAGTCGCCCCCCAAAACGTCCCAGAACGCCCTGTGGATCTCCACAGTCAGCCCGTCCAGCCCCGGGGACTTTCCCCCAGAGAGCTGGTGGAGGGCGCCGGTCAGCTCCGCCAGGCTTAGCGGAGCGTCCAATTTTTCGGCGCCCTCCAGGCTGACCTTCGGCAGGTCCTCCCACAAAATTCTGCGCGCATCCTCGCTGGACGGATCCGGAGAGAACAGAGCCCCGTAGTAGGCGCGGGTCTCCGCGCTGATTCCCTCCGGATCCGAGACCAGAGATCCGTCGTCGGCCAGCAGCCCCAAGAGCTGCTTACGGACCCCCCGTCTTTTTTCCAGCGAGTAGAAGAAGGGGGAGCCACGGTCCAGGTCCCGCAGGAGCTGGATCCGCGACCTCACGTACGCGCCTCGGGACCAGACGCCCCCCTTCTCTTCGTACACCTTCCGCAGGGCCGGGTCCTCGACGACCTGACCGAGACGGGACTCCAGGTCGAGCACCTCCTTCTCCAACTGCCCGACCCGGGCCTCCCGCCTCTTGGTCGACCCCTTCGCGTACTCCTGACAGAAGAGACGGATGTGAGCCTTGCCCACATCCCACCATAGCCTCAAGGAGGGGAAGCCCCCCCGCTTCCTTCTCCAGTCGGCCCAGAACAGACGAAATGAATCCCGGAACCGCGCGTCCTCCAGCAGCAGGTTGTTAAAATGCCAGTACGTGGACCCCCGCCCCCCGCGCGCGCGGAGCGAGCTCCGCCCACACCAGGTGGTGGTCCGTGCACGGCACCGGCCGCATGGAAGCCGCCGGAACGCAGGAGACGTACGCCCGGGAAATGTAAAGGCGGTCGATTCTGGACCTTCCTCCCCCAGACCTCACGCTAGTGAAGGCGCTGGAGTCGGGGTGGAGATTTCGCCAGACGTCCACCAAGTCGAAGGACCCAACCAGGTCCCTTAACTTCTCCATCGCCGCCGGGCTTCGCGGGGGACCCAAACGGTCCCTCGCCTCGAGGGTGCAGTTAAAATCGCCCCCCCCCCCCCCCCGAGGATGACGCACTCGCCCACGTCGACGGAGCCCAACAGAGCGGACACTTCTTCGAAGAAGCGCACTTGCTGCGCACCGGTCTGAGGGGCATACACGTTCACTAGATGGAGCGGCACGCCCCCCAGGCGAACAGTGACCTGGAGCAAGCGGCCCGGCACGTGCTCCTTGACCCCCAAGATCTCCGGCTGAAAATGCGGGGCCAGCAAGATAGCCACCCCGCTGGAATTGTTGGAGAGGTGACTCATGCTGACCCCTCCTTGCTACTCCAGGAGCCACGTGGCTTCGTCTCCCGGAACGGTGTGGGTTTCTTGCAGGAAGCACACCGCATACTTCCCGTCCCGAAGGACCGAGAAGTTATTGAATCTGCGGCGCGCCTCCCTGCTGCCGTTGATGTTGAGGCTGGCTATGGTTATCTTCATGTCAGAAGCATAGTGCAACCTCTACCTACACCTAACGGGGGGAGGAAGCGCAGCCGCTGGTCAGCCACCACTTCCTCAGCAGCCCAGTGAGAAACGTTGTGAGCCGACGCAGCTCGAGCGGGTTCACACCCTCGTCCATGATCTTAACGGCGGCGCGGACGGATACGATGAGCAGCGCCAGCTCCAACCACCTGTCAAGGGCCAGCCGGACCTTATTGCGCCGACCCAGGCACGTGGCCATAAAATCCCGGAGTTCCCTTACGGGAATGAGGGGAGACTCGGCAAGGGGCACGAGGTCATCCATCGCCTCGTCGGCGCTGGAGTCCGAATCGTCCTCCGTGCCCATCACCGAGTCCCCATCCTCCTCCAGGGGGTCGTCACCAGCGGCCGACCCGTCCGCCGCGCAGTGCGAAGCGAACGGCTCGGCTGCGCCAGCCAGCCCCGCCTCCGCCCGGATCCCACCCCCAGGATCGGCGGCAGAGGATTTCTCCCTGGGCTCCTCTAGGGGTGGTGGGCCAGAAGACGGCGGCGGTTCAGAGCTCCCCTCCGCCTCAGACGCCAGAACGACCGGAGAAACCGGGGAGAGAACAATTCCCAGCTCCTCCAGTACGTCCGGCACCAGAGACGCAGCCAGGGGGCCATCCTCCTCCCCGCCACCAACCTCCGACCCAGCGGATGGGGGGTTTTGAATTAAAAGCTCTACCAGGACGAGCAGCCCCTGGGAAATGTCCGGGTCGCATTGGGCGAGCTCATTATCCTCGAGCTCGCCCGACCCAGACCCCAAGCCGCCCGACCCGGCGAGGGGTAACGGCACCGATAGAAGATCAATTTCAATTACCGCCGCGGGTTGTTCCGCGACCCCCCCCCCCACGGGCAGGGTCTTGTACCCATCCCCGGGAGGCACGCGTTGGACAGACACATCTGCCTCAGCCTCCCGAGGGACAGGCGACCCCTGCCGATCGCTGGTGATGACGACAGCGGGGGGGGGGGGGGCGCAGTACCCACGGCGGGCGATGACTCCCCCTGCTCGGAGGGACTTTCCTGCTCCCGGTCCTCCTCCTCTTCCAGGGGGTCGCGCCTTCTTTTTAGCACAGAGGGAGCGAGGGAGACCTCCATGACTGCAGAGGCCTCCTCCTCAGCTCCCTCCGGCGGAGCAGGTTTGTTGGGCTCCTCGGGCCCGGCCGCAGGTAATGGCGTTGCCGCTACAGCGGTTGCGGCCACAGGCTCGGGCACGAGGCCCCTCCCACTCGCGTCTGCCCCGATTAACTCCGCGAGGAGCGCGGGTGTAAGGGGCTCAAGGGGCAAGAGCTGGCCATCCACGGGGGGACCCGCCCTAAGGTGTTTATTTTTCCGCCGCGCCTTCTTTCCGGCCGGACACGCTCCCTCCCCCCCCGCCGGAGGCCTTGGTGGCATCGGCCCCCGACGTCGACCGCGCATCAGACGTTCCCGACGCGCGGGCAGATCCGGGGGGAGGAGCGTCGGCGGCGCCAGCCTCGGCCGCACGAGATGATCCGGCGGCCTTGGAGGCGGGGCAGTTTTTCCGGATGTGCCCCACCTCCTTGCAGACGTGGCACCGCACACCGTCCGACGTCCAGAAGACGCGATAGGCGGTCCCCTCGTGGTGGACGATGAATGCCCCGTCAGTGTCCTCCTCCCGCGCCAGCTGGATGAACAGCTGGCACCGGAAGGAGAAGACGTGGCGAAGGCTGGCCTCCCGGAAGCCGAGCGGGATGGGTGTGATCCCCGAACTCACCTCCCCAAGTTGACGTAGATGGGGAAGGAGGAGCTCACCAGGAACATAGGGCGGGACGTTCGAAATAACCACCCTCTGCGTGGTGGCCTCGAGGGGGTCCACCGGCAGGAAGGTCCCGCCCACGGTGAGCCCCTTGGTGACAGCCAGGGACACCACCCGCTCCGACCCCAGGAAGAACACAGCCTTCCCATACATTTTTGAGGCCGCGACGATGGCTGAGGGGCCGACAACCCCAGCCATGGCTTTAACGCAGGCCTCAATGGTCATAGTGGGGTGAAGTGTAGCTCTTCACCCCAAGCTTTTTTGTTATTAGTCTGAATGGTGACGGGGCAGCAGAAGCAGTGGGAGCAGCTGTGGCTGTGGCTACCACTCCCGCATACGTCTTGGCTGGCCCCATCACTGGCGAAGATGCAGTCGCCATTCTGGGGTGTTCTCTAAAAAAGGGCTACACTCACCCCAAGTCACAGGCCTGAAGGTGTTAATGTGGCCTCAGGTATTTTTTTGGTCCTCAATTGAGCAGAGGGAGCTGTTTAAATTGAAGGCACACCTCTCCCCCTTATTGATTGAAATTGGGAGAGGGGCCTTCTCCCCTCTGCTCAATAGGCAATTAATAATTAAAGATGAAATGAGGTGCCTCAGAGAGAAAGGCAGAGAAAGACAAAGAGAGAGAGAGGGGGGGGTGGGAAGGAGGGAGGCCGCAAAGGCAGGGTCGCCACTCAGGATGGTGGGTGGGTGGGTGTCGGCAGGGGTGCACTCTCCGATGAAAAATTAAAGTCTTTGAAGGTGGTCTTCTAGCAGGGGGAGAAGATGTCTTCACCTGGGAAAGCTGGAGACGCCCCAGGCTCAGTCCCACACCAGGTCTTAACGATGTACAATTGGGCTGATCACCTAGGCAGCTCCAGCTATCCCAGGTCAGGCAATAGGAAGGGGTGCTTAATTAGTGGTGTGTGTGGCCTAGTGTTTTACAAGAGCCACAAACACACACACCCCTTGATGATCCGGCCCTTTTTTCTTCTTTTCTCCCCCCACCTAAAATACAAAGTCTTTGGGAGAGTGCACCAAATAACACCCACCTGAAAGATGCTGTTGTTCTTCCCTCCTTCCAAACAGTTGGTAGTTGTTGGTTGTTTCTCTCCCCTCTCTCCTGGAATGGAGGCCAATTTGGGGAGGCAGTAATGGGAAAGGCCTCTCCCCTGGTTGGTGTTGTTGCTGGCCTCCCTTCTCCTTCTCCTCCTCTAGTCCTCTCTCTCTCTCTCCAGGCACCTCAGTTGCTGTGATGATGGTGGAGGTGGTGGTGGTCTAACGATATCCTCCTCTTCCTGGCCAGGAGACCACCACTTTACACTCTCCACTCTCCTGGTTTGTCTGCTCCTTCTCCTCCTGCTGACTGAGGCAGCTGCACAGGCAGGAAATGCTGGAACAGAGGGTAACGTCAGACTGAAGTACAGAAGCCTGCTAGGGCCTTTTATACAGGGGTGGTCACTGCCAGTACTGCAGTATAAAATCAGTTCTTCTCTTAAAGGTACACAACAAAAAGCCTTGCTAGGGCTTATGTGTGGTGGCCAGGGATCGATCAGCAAATCGAGGACCTGACAAAGAGCTGCTCAGGATGCCAGAAGGTCCAAAATGCACCACCACATGCCCCTCTACACCCATGGGAGTGGCCCTCATCTCCATGGCAACGGGTGCATATTGATTTTGCTGGTCCATTCATGGACTCAATGTTCTTAATAGCAGTGGATGCGCACTCAAAATGGCCTGAGGTGATCAAAATGTCCACCACCACGGAGAAAACTATTGCAGTCCGACGGACCATTTTTGCCAGGAACGGCTTGCCAGAGCAGATTTGCTCTGATAACGGACCACAGTTTGTGTCTGAAGAGTTTCGAAGATTTATGAAAAGGAATGGGGTAAGGCATTACACATCCGCCCCGTATCATCCAGCCACAAATGGATTGGCTGAGAGGTTCGTACAAACCTTTAAAAAAGCAGTAAAGGCCATGTGCGATGACGACATTCCATTGCAGCATAAGGTGGACAATTTCCTGTTAGCCTACAGAAATGCGACACATGCAGTCACCAATAAGGCCCCGGCCATGATGTTCTTTAACCAAAGGTTGAGATCTCGTCTGGATTTGCTCAGACCAAATGTACGAAGAGATGTTGAGAGTAAGCAATTCCAGCACATCAATGAGAAGCTGACAAGGAGCTTCAATGTAGGGCAACCAGTCTTGGCCCGCGACTACCGAACAGAGAAATGGCAACCAGGAACGATATGCACACGGCAGGGGCCACTAATGTACACAGTGGATGTTGGGGAGAACATTGTGAGACGCCATGCTGACCAGATCCTAGAGTCACAGGAACGAGTCAACCCCATGTCTCGGCCATACGTACCTGGTGAGGAACCCGAGGTACAGGTCGCATCTACCTCAGAAACAATAGCATTGGAAGCTGATGAATCAACTGACGGCAGGGTGCTAGAATCGCCTCCGCACCAAGAGCGAGACACTCGGGAAAGGAGTTATCCAGAAAGAATCAGGAAGCCTCCCCAGAGACTGAATATATGAATGGACTATTTTCATATAACATTGTATATAAAAATGTTAATTGTTAAATGAGTATTATGGTACTGTTAATCTAAAAGGGGTGGAATTGTAATGTATGTAATGTATATATACCTTAAGGGAGAGAACTACTTTTTACAGCTCCTGTATACTGCAGTACCGGCAGTGACCACACCTGTATATAAACCCTGAGTAGTGATCTGTAAAGTTAGTTCTAGAGTAACCCTCATTCAGTAAACACCTGTTGATCGTTCCCTGCAGTCTGTTGTCTGATTATTGAAGGACACAACATTAAGATACACGGATATAACAAAGCCCCCTCAGTATTTTATATGTTTCAAGAAGATCACCTCTCATTCTTCTAAGTTCCAATGAGTATAGGCCCAGCCTGCTCAACCTTTCCTCATAAGTCAACCCCCTCATCTCTGGAATTAACCGAGTGAATCGTCTCTGAACTGCCTTCAATGCAAGTATATCCTTCCTTAAATAAGGAGACCAAATCTGTACGCAGTACTCCAGGTGTGGTCTCACCAATACCTTGTACAGTTGCAGCAGGACTTCCCTGCTTTTATACTCCAACCCCCTTGCAATAAAGGCCAACATTCCCTTTGCCTTTTTGATTACTTGCTGCACCTGCATGCTAACTTTTTGTGTTTCATACACAAGGACCCCCAGGTCCCTCTGAACTGTAGCATTTTGTAATCTCTCTCCATTTAAATAATACATTTTAGGGCCATTTCATGTCTGTGTGTAGAGAGAGAGAGACACGAGAGAGGAGAGACACAGAAGTGACAGAGAGAGAGAGAGAGATAAAGGGAGAGAGAGAGCGTGAGAGACACAGCAGAGAGAGACATGAGAGAGAGACACGCACCACTGACAAAGAGAGAGAGAGAGAGAGAGGGGGGAAGAGAGAGAGATTCATGGGGGGGAGAGAGAGAGCGCGAGGGAGCGGGACGGGGGGCGGAGGGCGGGACAGGGGGGCGCGGGGGGCAGAGAGGCGCACGGGGGGGGAGGGAGAGACACGGGGGGAGGGAGAGACACGGGGGGGAGGGAGAGACACGGGGGGAGGGAGAGACACGGGGGGGGAGAGACACGGGGGGGGGGGAGAGACACGGGGGGGGGGGAGAGACACGGGGGGGAGGGAGAGACACGGGGGGGAGGGAGAGACACGGGGGGGAGGGAGAGACACGGGGGGGAGGGAGAGACACGGGGGGAGGGAGAGACACGGGGGGAGGGAGAGACACGGGGGGAGGGAGAGACACGGGGGGAGGGAGAGACACGGGGGGAGGGAGAGACACGGGGGGAGGGAGAGACACGGGGGGAGGGAGAGACACGGGGGGGAGGGAGAGACACGGGGGGAGGGAGAGACACGGGGGGAGGGAGAGACACGGGGGGAGGGAGAGACACGGGGGGAGGGAGAGACACGGGGGGAGGGAGAGACACGGGGGGAGGGAGAGACACGGGGGGAGGGAGAGACACGGGGGGAGGGAGAGACACGGGGGGAGGGAGAGACACGGGGGGAGGGAGAGACACGGGGGGAGGGAGAGACACGGGGGGAGGGAGAGACACGGGGGGAGGGAGAGACACGGGGGGAGGGAGAGACACGGGGGGAGGGAGAGACACGGGGGGAGGGAGAGACACGGGGGGAGGGAGAGACACGGGGGGAGGGAGAGACACGGGGGGAGGGAGAGACACGGGGGGAGGGAGAGACACGGGGGGAGGGAGAGACACGGGGGGAGGGAGAGACACGGGGGGAGGGAGAGACACGGGGGGAGGGAGAGACACGGGGGGGAGGGAGAGACACGGGGGGGAGGGAGAGACACGGGGGGAGGGAGAGACACGGGGGGAGGGAGAGACACGGGGGGAGGGAGAGACACGGGGGGAGGGAGAGACACGGGGGGAGGGAGAGACACGGGGGGAGGGAGAGACACGGGGGGAGGGAGAGACACGGGGGGAGGGAGAGACACGGGGGGAGGGAGAGACACGGGGGGAGGGAGAGACACGGGGGGAGGGAGAGACACGGGGGGAGGGAGAGACACGGGGGGAGGGAGAGACACGGGGGGAGGGAGAGACACGGGGGGAGGGAGAGACACGGGGGGAGGGAGAGACACGGGGGGAGGGAGAGACACGGGGGGAGGGAGAGACACGGGGGGAGGGAGAGACACGGGGGGAGGGAGAGACACGGGGGGAGGGAGAGACACGGGGGGAGGGAGAGACACGGGGGGAGGGAGAGACACGGGGGGAGGGAGAGACACGGGGGGAGGGAGAGACACGGGGGGAGGGAGAGACACGGGGGGAGGGAGAGACACGGGGGGAGGGAGAGACACGGGGGAGGGAGAGACACGGGGGGAGGGAGAGACACGGGGGGAGGGAGAGACACGGGGGGAGGGAGAGACACGGGGGGAGGGAGAGACACGGGGGGAGGGAGAGACACGGGGGGAGGGAGAGACACGGGGGGAGGGAGAGACACGGGGGGAGGGAGAGACACGGGGGGAGGGAGAGACACGGGGGGAGGGAGAGACACGGGGGGAGGGAGAGACACGGGGGGAGGGAGAGACACGGGGGGAGGGAGAGACACGGGGGGAGGGAGAGACACGGGGGGAGGGAGAGACACGGGGGGAGGGAGAGACACGGGGGGAGGGAGAGACACGGGGGGAGGGAGAGACACGGGGGGAGGGAGAGACACGGGGGGAGGGAGAGACACGGGGGGAGGGAGAGACACGGGGGGAGGGAGAGACACGGGGGGAGGGAGAGACACGGGGGGAGGGAGAGACACGGGGGGAGGGAGAGACACGGGGGGAGGGAGAGACACGGGGGGAGGGAGAGACACGGGGGGAGGGAGAGACACGGGGGGAGGGAGAGACACGGGGGGAGGGAGAGACACGGGGGGAGGGAGAGACACGGGGGGAGGGAGAGACACGGGGGGAGGGAGAGACACGGGGGGAGGGAGAGACACGGGGGGAGGGAGAGACACGGGGGGAGGGAGAGACACGGGGGGAGGGAGAGACACGGGGGGAGGGAGAGACACGGGGGGAGGGAGAGACACGGGGGGAGGGAGAGACACGGGGGGAGGGAGAGACACGGGGGGAGGGAGAGACACGGGGGGAGGGAGAGACACGGGGGGAGGGAGAGACACGGGGGGAGGGAGAGACACGGGGGGAGGGAGAGACACGGGGGGAGGGAGAGACACGGGGGGAGGGAGAGACACGGGGGGAGGGAGAGACACGGGGGGAGGGAGAGACACGGGGGGAGGGAGAGACACGGGGGGAGGGAGAGACACGGGGGGAGGGAGAGACACGGGGGGAGGGAGAGACACGGGGGGAGGGAGAGACACGGGGGGAGGGAGAGACACGGGGGGAGGGAGAGACACGGGGGGAGGGAGAGACACGGGGGGAGGGAGAGACACGGGGGGAGGGAGAGACACGGGGGGAGGGAGAGACACGGGGGGAGGGAGAGACACGGGGGGAGGGAGAGACACGGGGGGAGGGAGAGACACGGGGGGAGGGAGAGACACGGGGGGAGGGAGAGACACGGGGGGAGGGAGAGACACGGGGGGAGGGAGAGACACGGGGGGAGGGAGAGACACGGGGGGAGGGAGAGACACGGGGGGAGGGAGAGACACGGGGGGAGGGAGAGACACGGGGGGAGGGAGAGACACGGGGGGAGGGAGAGACACGGGGGGAGGGAGAGACACGGGGGGAGGGAGAGACACGGGGGGAGGGAGAGACACGGGGGGAGGGAGAGACACGGGGGGAGGGAGAGACACGGGGGGAGGGAGAGACACGGGGGGAGGGAGAGACACGGGGGGAGGGAGAGACACGGGGGGAGGGAGAGACACGGGGGGAGGGAGAGACACGGGGGGAGGGAGAGACACGGGGGGAGGGAGAGACACGGGGGGAGGGAGAGACACGGGGGGAGGGAGAGACACGGGGGGAGGGAGAGACACGGGGGGAGGGAGAGACACGGGGGGAGGGAGAGACACGGGGGGAGGGAGAGACACGGGGGGAGGGAGAGACACGGGGGGAGGGAGAGACACGGGGGGAGGGAGAGACACGGGGGGAGGGAGAGACACGGGGGGAGGGAGAGACACGGGGGGAGGGAGAGACACGGGGGGAGGGAGAGACACGGGGGGAGGGAGAGACACGGGGGGAGGGAGAGACACGGGGGGAGGGAGAGACACGGGGGGAGGGAGAGACACGGGGGGAGGGAGAGACACGGGGGGAGGGAGAGACACGGGGGGAGGGAGAGACACGGGGGGAGGGAGAGACACGGGGGGAGGGAGAGACACGGGGGGAGGGAGAGACACGGGGGGAGGGAGAGACACGGGGGGAGGGAGAGACACGGGGGGAGGGAGAGACACGGGGGGAGGGAGAGACACGGGGGGGAGGGAGAGACACGGGGGGAGGGAGAGACACGGGGGGGAGGGAGAGACACGGGGGGGAGGGAGAGACACGGGGGGAGGGAGAGACACGGGGGGAGGGAGAGACACGGGGGGAGGGAGAGACACGGGGGGAGGGAGAGACACGGGGGGAGGGAGAGACACGGGGGGAGGGAGAGACACGGGGGGAGGGAGAGACACGGGGGGAGGGAGAGACACGGGGGGAGGGAGAGACACGGGGGGAGGGAGAGACACGGGGGGAGGGAGAGACACGGGGGGAGGGAGAGACACGGGGGGAGGGAGAGACACGGGGGGAGGGAGAGACACGGGGGGAGGGAGAGACACGGGGGGAGGGAGAGACACGGGGGGAGGGAGAGACACGGGGGGAGGGAGAGACACGGGGGGAGGGAGAGACACGGGGGGAGGGAGAGACACGGGGGGAGGGAGAGACACGGGGGGAGGGAGAGACACGGGGGGAGGGAGAGACACGGGGGGAGGGAGAGACACGGGGGGAGGGAGAGACACGGGGGGAGGGAGAGACACGGGGGGAGGGAGAGACACGGGGGGAGGGAGAGACACGGGGGGAGGGAGAGACACGGGGGGAGGGAGAGACACGGGGGGAGGGAGAGACACGGGGGGAGGGAGAGACACGGGGGGAGGGAGAGACACGGGGGGAGGGAGAGACACGGGGGGAGGGAGAGACACGGGGGGAGGGAGAGACACGGGGGGAGGGAGAGACACGGGGGGAGGGAGAGACACGGGGGGAGGGAGAGACACGGGGGGAGGGAGAGACACGGGGGGAGGGAGAGACACGGGGGGAGGGAGAGACACGGGGGGAGGGAGAGACACGGGGGGAGGGAGAGACACGGGGGGAGGGAGAGACACGGGGGGAGGGAGAGACACGGGGGGAGGGAGAGACACGGGGGGAGGGAGAGACACGGGGGGAGGGAGAGACACGGGGGGAGGGAGAGACACGGGGGGAGGGAGAGACACGGGGGGAGGGAGAGACACGGGGGGAGGGAGAGACACGGGGGGAGGGAGAGACACGGGGGGAGGGAGAGACACGGGGGGAGGGAGAGACACGGGGGGAGGGAGAGACACGGGGGGAGGGAGAGACACGGGGGGAGGGAGAGACACGGGGGGAGGGAGAGACACGGGGGGAGGGAGAGACACGGGGGGAGGGAGAGACACGGGGGGAGGGAGAGACACGGGGGGAGGGAGAGACACGGGGGGAGGGAGAGACACGGGGGGAGGGAGAGACACGGGGGGAGGGAGAGACACGGGGGGAGGGAGAGACACGGGGGGAGGGAGAGACACGGGGGGAGGGAGAGACACGGGGGGAGGGAGAGACACGGGGGGAGGGAGAGACACGGGGGGAGGGAGAGACACGGGGGGAGGGAGAGACACGGGGGGAGGGAGAGACACGGGGGGAGGGAGAGACACGGGGGGAGGGAGAGACACGGGGGGAGGGAGAGACACGGGGGGAGGGAGAGACACGGGGGGAGGGAGAGACACGGGGGGAGGGAGAGACACGGGGGGAGGGAGAGACACGGGGGGAGGGAGAGACACGGGGGGAGGGAGAGACACGGGGGGAGGGAGAGACACGGGGGGAGGGAGAGACACGGGGGGAGGGAGAGACACGGGGGGAGGGAGAGACACGGGGGGAGGGAGAGACACGGGGGGAGGGAGAGACACGGGGGGAGGGAGAGACACGGGAGGAGAGAGGGACACGGGAGGAGAGAGACAAGGGGGGTTAAAATTGGTTTGCGCAGCGTCAGTTGTTTGACCAGCAAGGGTGCCATTTTGGGTAAAAAATGGCGGCAGAGTGCGCACAATTCGGGTGAGGCCATTAGCGTCGTCGCTGGGTGCGTGCACCAGCAGTATGTCGGATAGGCAGATCAAAAATTCCATTTAAAAATTGCTGTTTTCACATATCAATGTAAAGGGCCTTTATTGAAGTGACAATACTTGGGCAAAGAGCGGCTGATGCCGAGTATGGCGATCCTGTCGACGCCTCTGAATCGCTCACTTCAAAGAGCAGCCGTAGATTAGCAGTAGAAGGAAAGTTGCAGTTGACCAGACGAAGTATGGTGAACATTGTTATTCTCATGCCAAAGCCATCACTGGAGCATTGCAATCCACACCTTCTCGCATTCCGATATAGATCAGTGAGTATTTTTTTTAGGTAGGTAGCCAAGCCTGGGCATTAGTAAGTACACAAGCCTGGGCATCAGTAGGTAGACAAGCCTGGCCATCAGTAGGTACACAAGCCTGGGCATCAGTAGATACACAAGCCTGGGCATCAGTAGGTACACAAGCCTGGGCATCAGTAGGTAGACAAGCCTGGCCATCAGTAGGTAGACAAGCCTGGCCATCAGTAGTTATACAAACCTGGCCATCAGTAGGTAGACCAGCTTGGGCATCAGTAGGTAGACAAGCTTGGGCATCATTAGGTAGACCAACCTGGGCATCAGTAGGTAGGTAAGCCAGGGCATCAGTCGGTAGAAAAGCCTGGGCATCAAATGGTACACAAGCCTGGCCATCAGTAGGTGCACAAGCCTGGGCATCAGTAGGTACCACAAGCCTGGCCATCAGTAGGTACCACAAGCCTGGCCATCAGTAGTTACACAAGCCTGGGAATCAGTAGGTACCACAAGCCTGGCCATCAGTAGGTACCACAAGCCTGGCCATCAGTAGTTACACAAGCCTGGGAATCAGTAGGTACCACAAGCCTGGCCATCAGTAGGTACCACAAGCCCGGCCATCAGTAGGTACCACAAGCCCGGCCATCAGTAGGTACCACAATCCTGGCCATCAGTAGGTACACAAGCCTGACCATCAGTAGGTACCACAAGCCTGGCCATCAGTAGGTACCACAAGCCTGGCCATCAGTAGGTACCACAAGCCTGGCCATCAGTAGGTACACAAGCCTGGGAATCAGTAGGTACCACAATCCTGGCCATCAGTAGGTACACAAGCCTGACCATCAGTAGGTACCACAAGCCTGGCCATCAGTAGGTACCACAAGCCTGGCCATCAGTAGGTACCACAAGCCTGGCCATCAGTAGGTACACAAGCCTGGGAATCAGTAGGTACCACAATCCTGGCCATCAGTAGGTACACAAGCCTGACCATCAGTAGGTACCACAAGCCTGGGCATCAGTAGGTACCACAATCCTGGCCATCAGTAGGTACACAAGCCTGACCATCAGTAGGTACCACAAGCCTGGGCATCAGTAGGTACACAAGCCTGACCATCAGTAGGTACACAAGCCTGACCATCAGTAGGTACCACAAGCCTGGGCATCAGTAGGTACACAAGCCTGACCATCAGTAGGTACCACAAGCCTGGGAATCAGTAGGTACACAAGCCTGGCCATCAGTAGGTACACAAGCCTGGCCATCAGTAGGTACACAAGCCTGGGAATCAGTAGGTACACGAGACTGGCCATAAGTAGGTAGACAAGCCTGGGCATCAGTAGGTAGACAAGCCTGGGCATAAGTAAATAGAAAGCCTGGGCATCAGTAGGTAGAAAGCCTGGGCATCAGTAGGTAGAAAGCCTGGGCATCAGTAGGCAGACAAGCCTGGGCATCAGTAGGTAGACAAGCCTGGGCATCAGTAGGTACACGAGACTGGCCATAAGTAGGTAGACAAGCCTGGGCATCAGTAGGTAGAAAGCCTGGGCATCAGTAGGCAGACAAGCCTGGGCATCAGTAGGCAGACAAGCCTGGGCATCAGTAGGCAGACAAGCCTGGGCATCAGTATGTAGACAAGAAATAACAGCAGAAAATGCTGGAAAAACTCAGCAGGCCAGGCAACATCCGTGGAGAGAAAATAGAGTCAGTGTTTCGGGTGAACCCTTTGTCAAGACTAAAGAAGCACAGGAAATGAAATAGATTAAGAGGCCAGGCTGGGAGAGAACAATAGAGAAGAAGAGACATTAAGAGGTATTCAAAACGAGACGAGATGGTGATAGAACTAGTGGAGACAAAAGACGGCTCTAGGTTAGGTGTGAAATGCGCTGGCAGAGTGAGAGACAGCTGCCATGTGGGAGAGAGAACAAAAAGGGGGGGAGGGGAAAGGCCAGAACAAAGGTGTCGATAAAAAATATAAGTAAAAATGTAATCGGGGCCGAGGTTATGATCTGAAATTGTTGAACTCGATAGTGTGTCCGGAAGGCTGTAAAGTGCCTAATCGGAAGATGAGGTGCTGTTCGAGTTTACGCTGAGCTTCTGTGGAACAATGCAAGAGGCCGAGGATGGTGAGGTCCGAGTGGGACTTCTTGCAATCTAGTATACTGTATTCGCTGCTCACGATGTGGTCTCCTCTACATTGGGGAGACCAAACGCAGATTGGGCGATCGCTTTGCGGAACTCCTCCGTTCAGTCCATAAGGGTGACCCCGAGCTTCCGGTCACCTGTCATTTTAATTCACCGCTCCATTCCCAGTCGGACCTCACCGTGCTCGGCCTCTTGCATTGTTCCATGCTAGCTCATTGTAAACTCCAGGAACAACAACACATCTTCCGATTAGGCACTTTACAACCTTCCGGACTTAATATCGAGTTCAACAATTTCAGATCATAACCTTAGCTCCTAGCACATTTTTATTTATATTTTTTATCCACACCTTTGTTCTGGCCTTTCACCCCCCGCCCTTTCCATTTTTTTTCTCTCTCCCACATGGCAGCTGTCTCTCACTCTGACAGCGCATTTCACACCTAATCTGAGCCGTCTTTTGTCGCCACTCGTCCCATCACCATCTCGTTTTGAATACCTCTTAATGTCTCTTCTTCCCTTTTGTTCTCTCCCAGCCTGGCCTCTTAATCTATTTCATTTCCTGTGCTTCTTTAGTCTTGACAAAGGGTTCACCCGAAACATTGACTCTATTTTCTCTCCACGGATGTTGCCTGGCCTGCTGAGTTTTTCCAGCATTTTCTGTTGTTATTTTGGATTTCCAACATCTGCAGTATTTTGTTATCGTAGTAGGTAGACAAGCCTGGCCATCAGTAGGTAGACAAGCCTGGCCATCAGTAGGTACACAAGCCTGGCCATCAGTAGGTAGACAAGCCTGGCCATCAGTAGGTACACAAGCCTGGCCATCAGTAGGTAGACAAGCCTGGGCATCAGTTGGCGGACAAGCCTGGGTAACAGTAGGTGGACAAGCCTGGCCATCAGTAGGTAGACAAGCCTGGCCATCAGTAGGTACACAAGCCTGGCCATCAGTAGGTACACAAGCCTGGCCATCAGTAGGTACACAAGCCTGGCCATCAGTAGGTAGACAAGCCTGGGCATCAGTTGGCGGACAAGCCTGGGTAACAGTAGGTGGACAAGCCTGGCCATCAGTAGGTACACATCCTGGCCATCACTAGCTAGGCAAGTCTAGCCATCAGTAGGTAGACAAGCCTGGCCATCAGTAGGTACACAATCCTGGCCATCAGTAGGTAGACAGGCCTGGTCATCAGTAGGTAGACAAGCCTGGTCATCAGTAGGTAGACAGGCCTGGTCATCAGTAGGTACACAATCCTAGCCATCAGTAGGTAGACAAAGCTGGCCATCAGTAGGTACACTAGCCTGGATCAGTAGGTGGAGAAGCCTGAGCATCAGTCGGTGCATGGGCCTGGATCATTAGGTAGACAAGCCTGGCCATCAGTAGGTAGACAAGCCTGGGCATCAGTAGGTACACAAGCCTGGGCATCAGTAGGTAGACAAGCCAGGCCATCAGTACGTAGACAAGCCTGGCCATCAGTAGGTACACAAGCCTGACCATCAGTAGGTACCACAAGCCTGGGCATCAGTAGGTACACAAGCCTGACCATCAGTAGGTACACAAGCCTGACCATCAGTAGGTACCACAAGCCTGGGCATCAGTAGGTACACAAGCCTGACCATCAGTAGGTACCACAAGCCTGGGAATCAGTAGGTACACAAGCCTGGCCATCAGTAGGTACACAAGCCTGGCCATCAGTAGGTACACAAGCCTGGGAATCAGTAGGTACACGAGACTGGCCATAAGTAGGTAGACAAGCCTGGGCATCAGTAGGTAGACAAGCCTGGGCATAAGTAAATAGAAAGCCTGGGCATCAGTAGGTAGAAAGCCTGGGCATCAGTAGGTAGAAAGCCTGGGCATCAGTAGGCAGACAAGCCTGGGCATCAGTAGGTAGACAAGCCTGGGCATCAGTAGGTACACGAGACTGGCCATAAGTAGGTAGACAAGCCTGGGCATCAGTAGGTAGAAAGCCTGGGCATCAGTAGGCAGACAAGCCTGGGCATCAGTAGGCAGACAAGCCTGGGCATCAGTATGTAGACAAGAAATAACAGCAGAAAATGCTGGAAAAACTCAGCAGGCCAGGCAACATCCGTGGAGAGAAAATAGAGTCAGTGTTTCGGGTGAACCCTTTGTCAAGACTAAAGAAGCACAGGAAATGAAATAGATTAAGAGGCCAGGCTGGGAGAGAACAATAGAGAAGAAGAGACATTAAGAGGTATTCAAAACGAGACGAGATGGTGATAGAACTAGTGGAGACAAAAGACGGCTCTAGGTTAGGTGTGAAATGCGCTGGCAGAGTGAGAGACAGCTGCCATGTGGGAGAGAGAACAAAAAGGGGGGGAGGGGAAAGGCCAGAACAAAGGTGTCGATAAAAAATATAAGTAAAAATGTAATCGGGGCCGAGGTTATGATCTGAAATTGTTGAACTCGATAGTGTGTCCGGAAGGCTGTAAAGTGCCTAATCGGAAGATGAGGTGCTGTTCGAGTTTACGCTGAGCTTCTGTGGAACAATGCAAGAGGCCGAGGATGGTGAGGTCCGAGTGGGACTTCTTGCAATCTAGTATACTGTATTCGCTGCTCACGATGTGGTCTCCTCTACATTGGGGAGACCAAACGCAGATTGGGCGATCGCTTTGCGGAACTCCTCCGTTCAGTCCATAAGGGTGACCCCGAGCTTCCGGTCACCTGTCATTTTAATTCACCGCTCCATTCCCAGTCGGACCTCACCGTGCTCGGCCTCTTGCATTGTTCCATGCTAGCTCATTGTAAACTCCAGGAACAACAACACATCTTCCGATTAGGCACTTTACAACCTTCCGGACTTAATATCGAGTTCAACAATTTCAGATCATAACCTTAGCTCCTAGCACATTTTTATTTATATTTTTTATCCACACCTTTGTTCTGGCCTTTCACCCCCCGCCCTTTCCATTTTTTTTCTCTCTCCCACATGGCAGCTGTCTCTCACTCTGACAGCGCATTTCACACCTAATCTGAGCCGTCTTTTGTCGCCACTCGTCCCATCACCATCTCGTTTTGAATACCTCTTAATGTCTCTTCTTCCCTTTTGTTCTCTCCCAGCCTGGCCTCTTAATCTATTTCATTTCCTGTGCTTCTTTAGTCTTGACAAAGGGTTCACCCGAAACATTGACTCTATTTTCTCTCCACGGATGTTGCCTGGCCTGCTGAGTTTTTCCAGCATTTTCTGTTGTTATTTTGGATTTCCAACATCTGCAGTATTTTGTTATCGTAGTAGGTAGACAAGCCTGGCCATCAGTAGGTAGACAAGCCTGGCCATCAGTAGGTACACAAGCCTGGCCATCAGTAGGTAGACAAGCCTGGCCATCAGTAGGTACACAAGCCTGGCCATCAGTAGGTAGACAAGCCTGGGCATCAGTTGGCGGACAAGCCTGGGTAACAGTAGGTGGACAAGCCTGGCCATCAGTAGGTAGACAAGCCTGGCCATCAGTAGGTACACAAGCCTGGCCATCAGTAGGTACACAAGCCTGGCCATCAGTAGGTACACAAGCCTGGCCATCAGTAGGTAGACAAGCCTGGGCATCAGTTGGCGGACAAGCCTGGGTAACAGTAGGTGGACAAGCCTGGCCATCAGTAGGTACACATCCTGGCCATCACTAGCTAGGCAAGTCTAGCCATCAGTAGGTAGACAAGCCTGGCCATCAGTAGGTACACAATCCTGGCCATCAGTAGGTAGACAGGCCTGGTCATCAGTAGGTAGACAAGCCTGGTCATCAGTAGGTAGACAGGCCTGGTCATCAGTAGGTACACAATCCTAGCCATCAGTAGGTAGACAAAGCTGGCCATCAGTAGGTACACTAGCCTGGATCAGTAGGTGGAGAAGCCTGAGCATCAGTCGGTGCATGGGCCTGGATCATTAGGTAGACAAGCCTGGCCATCAGTAGGTAGACAAGCCTGGGCATCAGTAGGTACACAAGCCTGGGCATCAGTAGGTAGACAAGCCAGGCCATCAGTACGTAGACAAGCCTGGCCATCAGTAGGTACACAAGCCTGACCATCAGTAGGTACCACAAGCCTGGGCATCAGTAGGTACACAAGCCTGACCATCAGTAGGTACACAAGCCTGACCATCAGTAGGTACCACAAGCCTGGGCATCAGTAGGTACACAAGCCTGACCATCAGTAGGTACCACAAGCCTGGGAATCAGTAGGTACACAAGCCTGGCCATCAGTAGGTACACAAGCCTGGCCATCAGTAGGTACACAAGCCTGGGAATCAGTAGGTACACGAGACTGGCCATAAGTAGGTAGACAAGCCTGGGCATCAGTAGGTAGACAAGCCTGGGCATAAGTAAATAGAAAGCCTGGGCATCAGTAGGTAGAAAGCCTGGGCATCAGTAGGTAGAAAGCCTGGGCATCAGTAGGCAGACAAGCCTGGGCATCAGTAGGTAGACAAGCCTGGGCATCAGTAGGTACACGAGACTGGCCATAAGTAGGTAGACAAGCCTGGGCATCAGTAGGTAGAAAGCCTGGGCATCAGTAGGCAGACAAGCCTGGGCATCAGTAGGCAGACAAGCCTGGGCATCAGTATGTAGACAAGAAATAACAGCAGAAAATGCTGGAAAAACTCAGCAGGCCAGGCAACATCCGTGGAGAGAAAATAGAGTCAGTGTTTCGGGTGAACCCTTTGTCAAGACTAAAGAAGCACAGGAAATGAAATAGATTAAGAGGCCAGGCTGGGAGAGAACAATAGAGAAGAAGAGACATTAAGAGGTATTCAAAACGAGACGAGATGGTGATAGAACTAGTGGAGACAAAAGACGGCTCTAGGTTAGGTGTGAAATGCGCTGGCAGAGTGAGAGACAGCTGCCATGTGGGAGAGAGAACAAAAAGGGGGGGAGGGGAAAGGCCAGAACAAAGGTGTCGATAAAAAATATAAGTAAAAATGTAATCGGGGCCGAGGTTATGATCTGAAATTGTTGAACTCGATAGTGTGTCCGGAAGGCTGTAAAGTGCCTAATCGGAAGATGAGGTGCTGTTCGAGTTTACGCTGAGCTTCTGTGGAACAATGCAAGAGGCCGAGGATGGTGAGGTCCGAGTGGGACTTCTTGCAATCTAGTATACTGTATTCGCTGCTCACGATGTGGTCTCCTCTACATTGGGGAGACCAAACGCAGATTGGGCGATCGCTTTGCGGAACTCCTCCGTTCAGTCCATAAGGGTGACCCCGAGCTTCCGGTCACCTGTCATTTTAATTCACCGCTCCATTCCCAGTCGGACCTCACCGTGCTCGGCCTCTTGCATTGTTCCATGCTAGCTCATTGTAAACTCCAGGAACAACAACACATCTTCCGATTAGGCACTTTACAACCTTCCGGACTTAATATCGAGTTCAACAATTTCAGATCATAACCTTAGCTCCTAGCACATTTTTATTTATATTTTTTATCCACACCTTTGTTCTGGCCTTTCACCCCCCGCCCTTTCCATTTTTTTTCTCTCTCCCACATGGCAGCTGTCTCTCACTCTGACAGCGCATTTCACACCTAATCTGAGCCGTCTTTTGTCGCCACTCGTCCCATCACCATCTCATCTCGTTTTGAATACCTCTTAATGTCTCTTCTTCCCTTTTGTTCTCTCCCAGCCTGGCCTCTTAATCTATTTCATTTCCTGTGCTTCTTTAGTCTTGACAAAGGGTTCACCCGAAACATTGACTCTATTTTCTCTCCACGGATGTTGCCTGGCCTGCTGAGTTTTTCCAGCATTTTCTGTTGTTATTTTGGATTTCCAACATCTGCAGTATTTTGTTATCGTAGTAGGTAGACAAGCCTGGCCATCAGTAGGTAGACAAGCCTGGCCATCAGTAGGTACACAAGCCTGGCCATCAGTAGGTAGACAAGCCTGGCCATCAGTAGGTACACAAGCCTGGCCATCAGTAGGTACACAAGCCTGGCCATCAGTAGGTAGACAAGCCTGGGCATCAGTTGGCGGACAAGCCTGGGTAACAGTAGGTGGACAAGCCTGGCCATCAGTAGGTAGACAAGCCTGGCCATCAGTAGGTACACAAGCCTGGCCATCAGTAGGTACACAAGCCTGGCCATCAGTAGGTACACAAGCCTGGCCATCAGTAGGTAGACAAGCCTGGGCATCAGTTGGCGGACAAGCCTGGGTAACAGTAGGTGGACAAGCCTGGCCATCAGTAGGTACACATCCTGGCCATCACTAGCTAGGCAAGTCTAGCCATCAGTAGGTAGACAAGCCTGGCCATCAGTAGGTACACAATCCTGGCCATCAGTAGGTAGACAGGCCTGGTCATCAGTAGGTAGACAAGCCTGGTCATCAGTAGGTAGACAGGCCTGGTCATCAGTAGGTACACAATCCTAGCCATCAGTAGGTAGACAAAGCTGGCCATCAGTAGGTACACTAGCCTGGATCAGTAGGTGGAGAAGCCTGAGCATCAGTCGGTGCATGGGCCTGGATCATTAGGTAGACAAGCCTGGCCATCAGTAGGTAGACAAGCCTGGGCATCAGTAGGTACACAAGCCTGGGCATCAGTAGGTAGACAAGCCAGGCCATCAGTACGTAGACAAGCCTGGCCATCAGTAGGTAGACAAGCCTAGGCCATCAGTAGGTAGACAAGCCTGGCCATCAGTAGGTAGACAAGCCTGGCCATCAGTAGGTAGACAAGCCTGGCCATCAGTAGGCAGACAAGCCTGGCCATCAGTAGGTAGACAAGCCTGGGCATCAGTAGGTAGACAAGCCTGGCCATCAGTAGGCAGACAAGCCTGGCCATCAGTAGGTAGACAAGCCTGGGCATCAGTAGGTAGACAAGCCAGGCCATCAGTACGTAGACAAGCCTGGGCATCAGTAGGTAGACAAGCCAGGCCATCAGTCGGTAGACAAGCCTGGCCATCAGTAGGTAGACAAGCCTGGCCATCAGTAGGTAGACAAGCCTGGCCATCAGTAGGTAGACAAGCCAGGCCATCAGTACGTAGACAAGCCTGGGCATCAGTAGGTAGACAAGCCAGGCCATCAGTCGGTACACAAGCCTGGCCATCAGTAGGTAGACAAGCCTGGCCATCAGTAGGTAGACAAGCCTGGCCATCAGTAGGTACACAATCCTGGCCATCAGTAGGTAGACAAGCCAGGCCATCAGTAGGTAGACAAGCCTGGGCATCAGTAGGTACACAATCCTGGCCATCAGTAGGTAGACAAGCCTGGCCATCAGTAGGTAGACAAGCCTGGCCATCAGCAGGTAGACAAGCCTGGCCATCAGTAGGTAGACAAGCCTGGCCATCAGTAGGTAGACAAGCCTGGGCATCAGTAGGTAGACAAGCCTGGCCATCAGCAGGTAGACAAGCCTGGGCATCAGTAGGTAGACAAGCCTGGGCATCAGTAGGTAGACAAGCCTGGGCATCAGTAGGTACACAAGCCTGGGCATCAGTAGGTAGACAAGCCTGGCCATCAGTAGGTAGACAAGCCTGGGCATCAGTAGGTAGACAAGCCTGGGCATCAGTAGGTACACAAGCCTGGCCATCAGTAGGTAGACAAGCCAGGCCATCAGTAGGTAGACAAGCCTGGCCATCAGTAGGTAGACAAGCCTTGGCCATCAGTAGGTAGACAAGCCTGGCCATCAGTAGGTACACAAGCCTGGCCATCAGTAGGTACACAAGCCTGGCCATCAGTAGGTAGACAAGCCTGGCCATCAGTAGGTAGACAAGCCTGGCCATCAGTAGGTAGAGAAGCCTGACCATCAGTACAAAGACAAGCCTTGGCAGCAACAGATACTCGAGTGCCTCTGGTTCGCTCTGCCTCGATGGAGAAGCATGTGACCTTTGCCTTGGTCCTTTTCTCTCGAAGCTAAAAGCTTGGCTGGGCGATGCAATGAGATCTAATTCGACAGCACTTTCAAAGAGCCAACACAGACATGAAGGGTCGAATGTCTTTCTTCTGTGCTGAGTCATCTATAAGACACTAGTTAGCTGAGCGCTGCTTCATACCACAACACATTAATGTATCAATGTGGCGGTGATGAATGAATGAAAAGGTCTTGAATTGGAAACTGTCCGGCCGATAACAATCGGGGACGTGGTTGTGTCCTCATTGTTGCTCCTGAACAGATGACAGTGTCCCTTTAACACGGCAGTGAGCGGAGAGAAAGTGGCTTCTATGACGAATAAATGAGGTATAATAATATTGCACTGCCTTGATGTATTCAGGTTAATCTGCACTTCAGGAAAAGAGGGACAGAAGCTGGGAACAATAGCAAACCATCTGAAGATCGCTACCTCCTGCTCACATCTCTCAAGGCGCTCGACCTCCAGTGAATTATGTGGACGTGCCGTCAGTGTTCTCTCGGTACCCATGTTGCACACAGCAATAACCCACACAGCAGCAAATGAGATGAACGGCCGGTTCATCTACTTCTGATGGTGTCGGCCCAAGGGAGAATGCTGGCCCAGGACGCCCGAGAGAACTTCACGTTCAACCCGGGCCGTGGGATCGGTAACAGCTACTAGAACTGGCCCGCGATGCCTGGGTTTAACCTCTCATCGGCAGGAGGACACCTCCGACAGCGCAGCACTCCCTCAGTACTGCACCGGGAGTGCTGGCCTGGCTCATGTACTCAAGTACTTAAGTGTGGCTGGTACCAAACTAGGCGATGTGTTCACAAGCGGAACCTCACTAGCAGGAAAGGCTGAACAGGCCGGGGCTCTTTTCTCTAGAAAAGAGAAGGCTGAGGGGTGACCTGATAGAGATCTTTAAAATTATGAAGGGGTTCGATAGGGTAGAGGAAGAGAAGATGTTTCCACTTGTGGGGGAGATCAGAACTAGGGGCCATCGATATAAGATAGTCACTAATAAATCCAACAGGGAATTCAGGAGAAACTTCTTTACCCAGAGAGTGGTGAGAATGTGGAACTCGCTCCCACAGGGAGTGGTTGAGGCGAATAACATAGATGCATTTAAGGGGAAGCTGGATAAACACATGAGGGAGAAAGGAATAGAAGATTAGGCTGGTAGGGTGAGATGAAGAGGGGCAGGAAGAGGCTCGTGTGGAGCAGAGAACAGTTGGCCTGTTTCTGTGCTGCAAATTCTATGTAACCATCAGGCGACAGAGGGCCTTTAATGTTAAATAGTTATTTTGAACAACCTTCGCATTCTGGGTCCTTTCTATAAAACTAAGTATCCATTTTCGTCTGTGCTATGTCACACAGGGAGTGAAGGTTAATGTGACCACAGGCAAAGGCTCTTTTGCGATACGGTCACTAATATTTTGTCAGACTCAGGAATCTGTATTGTTCCTTCATATTGTGACAGATGATCCTCAGCACCTGCCCTCGCAATATTTCAGGCGCTCAGACATCAACAGAGCGAGATAGAGAGACATAACTAAGTACAATGATAGAGAGACCAACAGGGGGAGCTAGAGAGAACCGTAACTAAGTAGTGATAGAGAGACCAACAGAGCGAGATAGAGGTGTGACTGAGTACAGTGATAGAGACCAACAGAGCGAGATAGAGAGAGGTTGTAGTGTATGTAACCTGTACCACCTTAAGAGACTGCCTTAAGGTGATGAACTACTTTCTGATGGCTCCTGTATATTGTAGTACCGGTGGTGACCACACCGGTATATAAACCCTGTGGAGCAGTTTGTATTTCAGTTCAGCCCTGACCCTCAATTACTAAAGACCTGTTTAAGTATTCTGTTGTCTGTGTCCAGTTATTCAGCATAACTACATTTAGAAAACACAGACTCAACAGTGGCGACGAGTCTGATCGTACCTAGCGGCAGTTTTGCATCCAAGGAAGCTTCGTCCTCAGAACGGGCGTCGAAAAGGGGCATCCGCCCTCATCATCCTGCTGAGCACCGCATCGCACGGGAGGCATCGAGAACCCGGTTTGGATTTGCTGGCCACGCAGTCCACCATCAGCAACAGGCAGTGATCATCCCTTCTACGACAGCGGCGGGTAAGCCCGATCTAGCGACACGGAGAGAAAGTCGGCCGAGTTGTCAGTGGGAGAAGGGGAGGGAAACCGAAGAAAAGGGCGGAGAACACGACCGCAGCCAGTGAAAAGGGCCAGTCTGCAATCGGGCAGAGACGCGCAGCAGCCAGAAAAGCGTTAATGTCCACGAGGACCGCGGGAGCGGCGGGGAACAAGAGCAGCAGCGTCGGGGGAAATAAGGACCGCTGGGAGGCGAGAACGGCAACAGCACGGTAATCGCCATTTTAGTCGGCGGGGGAAGAAGATAAGCGCGGGAAAAGCCGCCAAGCACGGGAAGCCGCCATTTTGGAAAAATAAATAAAATAAAGGAAACTCAACAAGATGCCAAAAACGGGTAACATCACTGCTTTTGATAGCGATGAAGCAGATTGGGCCACTTATGTGGAACGCGTTGAAGTTTACTGTACAGCGAATGAGGTACCGGCGGATAAGAAAGCACTAACCATATTAAACCCGATGGGTGCGAAGACGTATGGGTTATTAAGGCACCTTGTAACACCAGATAAACCAGTAGGAAAGAGTTTCGCTGAGATTGTTACTATCCTGCAAGAGCATTTAAACCCCACGCCGCTGCTGATAGCGGAACGATTTAAATTTTACAAAAGAATTCAGCTTAAAGAGGAAAACAATGCTGAATTCTTAATCGAACTGCGCAAGTTATCAAAGTACTGTCAGTTCGGTACAGGACTAGCAGACGCTCTGAGAGATAAGTTCGTGTGTGGGCTACTAAAGGAAGGAACCCAGAAGCGACTGCTAGAGGAAAAGGATCCTACGCTGGACAAAGCTTTCAGCATTGCAGCATCGCACGAGGCAGCAGCACGAGGCACTGCAGAAATGCAGCAAAGGCCATCGGAATTCAGCACCAATGAAATGGCATTGGGTGCAGCAAAGTGTTATCGTTGCGGAAGGACAACGCATGATCAGAACCAGTGCTGGTTCAAAGATAAAGAATGCAGGAAATGTGGCAGACTTGGTCACATAGCGAAAGTATGCCGGTCAGGAAAGAAGACCAACAACAAAAAGTTGCCGCAGGAGAAGTACAAGAAAGTACACAAGGTGACAGAGAACAGTTCGGATGAACAAAAGACGGATTCAGACTCCAGCAGTAAGGAACTGGGTTGTCTAAAAATACATAATGTGGGTAACACAGCAGACCACCAAACTATCTGGGTCATGCTTCGGATAACAGGAGTCCAAGTGAAGATGGAATTGGACACTGGATCGGCATTGACGGTCATGAATAAGCAAGAGTACAAAAGGTTATTCTCACACATTCCCCTGAGGGATACGGAGATTGTATTGAAAACATACACGGGGCAAAGAGTATACCCCATCGGAAAGATAAAGGTAAAGGTGGTCTACAATGGTAAAGAAAGTCAGGGAATGGACTTGTATGTGTTACCTGAGGGAGGTCCACCACTACTGGGACGGGAATGAATCCGGAGAATAAATATGGACTGGCATTCCTTACAAGCACTAACTGTAGACTCCTGTAAAGAGGACGATGTCAAACCTAAACGACTGTCCAAAATATTGGACGATGCTAAGGAGGTGTTCCAACAGGGACTGGGAACACTGAAAAGAATTATGGCAAACATCAAGGTTGAAGAACATGCAAACCCAAAATTTTTCAAAGCCAGACCGGTACCTTATGCGATACGACCTGCTGTGGAAGCAGAGCTGGAAGGGCTAGAACGTTCAGGAGTACTGTCAAAGGTGGACTGGAGCGAATGGGCCACGCCCATTGTTCCCGTCATGAAGTGTTCATTGAGCAACAAGCCAGGGGAACCTGGGAAGGTTCGCATCTGTGGCGATTTCAAGATCACTGTTAATCCGGTTCTTCACACGGTGCAATATCCGCTTCCGCGGATTGAGGATATCTTCGCTTCGCTGTCTGGCGGGAAACACTTCACCAAGATAGACCTGGCGCAGGCGTACTTACAGATGGAAGTTGATGAAGCGTCATGCCAGTATCTCACGATCAACACACATAAGGGCTTATATCGGTATAATAGACTGGTTTTTGGAGTGGCATCGGCTCCAGCGATTTGGCAAAGGGCCATGGAGCAGGTATTACAGGGAATTGCAGGCACACAATGCTACCTGGACGGCATTCTGATTACAGGAGATGATCACAGAATCACAGAAACCCCACAGTGCAGATAGGGCAGCACGGTGGCATAGTGGTTAGCACTGTTGCCTCACAGCGCCAGGGACCCAGGTTCGAATCCGGCCTCGGGCGACTGTCTGTGTGGAGTTTGCACATTCTCCCCGTGTTTGCGTGGGTTTCCTCCGGGTGCTCCGGTTTCCTCCCACAATCCAAAGATGTGTGGGTTAGGTTGATTGGCTATGATAAATTGACCCTTAGTGTTAGGGGGATTAAATACGTGGGGTTACGGGGATAGGGTGGGATATGTGTCGGTGCAGGCTCGATGGGCCGAAATGGCCTCTATCTGCACTGTGGGGTTTCTGTGATTTCTGTGAGAGGCCATTTCGGCCCATCGAGCCTGCACCGACACATATCCCACCCGATCCTCGTAACCCCTACACCAACACATACCCCACCCTATCCCCGTAACCCCACGTATTTAATCCCCCTAACACTAAGGGTCAATTTATCATAGCCAATCAACCTTACCTGCACATCTTTGGACTGTGGGAGGAAACCGGAGCACCCGGAGTAAACCCACGCAAACACGGGGAGAATGTGCAAACTCCACACAGACAGTCGCCCGAGGCCGGATTCGAACCCGGGTCCCTGGCGCTGTGAGGCAACAGTGCTAACCACTATGCCACCGTGCTGCCCTGATGATAAGGAACATCTCGCGAATTTGGAGCAGGTGCTCACCAGATTGAAAGAGTATGGACTTCGAGTTAATCGCCAGAAATGTGAGTTCTTTCAGAAGCGAATCTCGTACTGCGGTCACGTCATTGACCAGGAGGGGCTTCATAAGTCACCTGACAAGATCGAAGCTGTTGTGAAAGCTCCCGCTCCGGAAAATGTATCCCAGTTGAGGTCGTTCCTTGGGTTGATTAACTATTACCACAAGTTTCTTCCAAATTTATCCACGGTGTTACACCCGCTGAACACTCTTTTGCAAATGGGAGTACCATGGAAGTGGAGCGAGGACTGTAAGCGGGCTTTTCAAAAAAGCAAGGCACTGATCACCTCTAAGGAAGTGTTGGCTCACTTTAACCCAACGCTGCCTATTCGTTTAGCTTGTGATGCTTCTCCATATGGTATCGGGGCAGTGCTCTCACATAAGTTGCCAAATGGCTTGGAAAGGCCAGTCGCGTTCGCATCCAGATCATTGACCTCCGCTGAGCGCAACTATGCTCAGGTAGATAGGGAGGCTCTCAGTCTCGTGTGGGGAGTTAAGAAATTTAACCATTACCTGCAAGGCCAAAGGTTTACGCTGCTGACAGATCACCAGCCGTTGGTTTCCATCTTTAACCCTAAGAAGGGTGTTCCAGTTATGACGGCGCAGAGGCTTCAGAGATGGTCCCTTTTCCTAGGGGCACATCAATATGATATCGAATTCAAAGGTACAAAGCAACATGGTAATGCTGATGGGCTGTCGCGCCTGCCACTACCTACAGTGGAAGAGGCACCGGCAGTTGACCCTGTCGAGATATTTCACTCGACCATCATCGAATGCTTACCAGTCACCAATGCGAGTATTGAGAGAGAGACCAGAAACGACCCGACACTGTCTCGGGTCTACGATTTGACAGTGAAGGGATGGCCAACACATGGCGAACCACTGTTACCGGCATTCTCAGCCAGACGAGAGCAGCTGTCCGTCTGTCAAGGAACATTGATGTATGGAACAAGGGTGATTATTCCTCCTAAATTAAGGGAGAGAGTTCTGAAGGAACTGCATGAAGGTCATCTGGGGGGAGTCAAGATGAAAGGCCTTGCTAGGGCTTATGTGTGGTGGCCAGGTATCGACAAACAAATAGAGGATCTGACTAAAAGCTGCTCAGGGTGCCAAAAAGTTCAAAATGCACCGCTGCATCCGTGGGAATGGCCTTCAACCCCATGGCAACGTGTGCATATCGACTTTGCAGGTCCATTCATGGATTCCATGTTTTTGATAGCGGTAGACGCACATTCTAAATGGCCAGAAGTGATTAAGGTGTCGACCACTACCTCTGAAAAGACGATCGCAGTTCTAAGAACCATATTTGCAAGGAATGGGCTGCCGGAACAAATATGTTCAGACAACGGACCACAGTTCGTGTCAGAAGAATTCCAGAAATTCATGAAGAAGAATGGGGTGAAACACTATACATCTGCCCCATATCATCCGGCTACAAATGGGTTGGCCGAGAGATTTGTACAAAGTTCAAAAAGGCGATAAAGGCCATGAGCGAAGACCATATTCCACTACAACACAAGGTGGACAATTTCCTGATGGCATATCGAAACGCCACGCATGCAGTGACAAATCAAAGCCCTGCCATAATGTTCTATAACAGGAGGTTGCGGTCCCGATTGGATTTGTTAAAACCCAATGTGCGTAGGGAAGTCGAAAACAAACAATTCCAGCACATAAATAACAAGGGCACTCGGAGTTTCGAAATAGGACAACCAGTGTTGGCCAGGGACTATAGGAATGATAAATGGCAATCCGGAACAATTTGTGCCCGACAAGGACCCTTGATGTACACGGTAGACGTTGGTGAGAATGTAATACGACGTCGGTGAGAACGTAATACGACGTCGGTGAGAACGTAATACGACGTCATGCTGACCAACTTGTGGAATCGAGAACAAGGGTCGACCCCATGTCTACGACAGAGACACCAGTTGAAGAAGTTATTGAGCCTATAGCATCTACCTCAGACTCGAACGTACATGATGATGTTCAATCCATAAGAGATCAAATGGATGAGTCACCCCAGCAACGAGAACCAGAGACCCCTGAAAGGCGTTATCCGGCCCGGATCAGGAGGCCTCCTCAGAGACTGAATCTTTGAACAGTTTTGTATGAAAGTTGTATATATGTTATCCATGTTATGTTTAAATTGGGGTGTACACTGTTAAGCTAAAAGGGGAGGAATTGTAGTGTATGTAACCTGTACCACCTTAAGAGACTACCTTAAGGTGATGAACTACTTTCTGATGGCTCCTGTATATTGTAGTACTGGTGGTGACCACACCGGTATATAAACACTGTGGAGCAGTTTGTATTTCAGTTCAGCCCCGACCCTCAATTACTAAAGACCTGTTTAAGTATTCTGTTGTCTGTGTCCAGTTATTCAGCATAACTACATTTAGAAAACACAGACTCAACAGAGGTGTGACTGAGTACAGTGATAAAGAGACAACAGAGTGAGATAGAGACTGGTGTGGCTGACTACAGTGATAGAGAGAGACCAACAGAGTGAGATAGAGAGAGGCATGACTGAGTACAGTGATCGAGAGAGAGACCAACAGAGCGAGATAGAGACTGGTGTGACTGAGTACAGTGATCGAGAGAGAGCAACAGAACGAGATAGAGAGAAGCGTGACTGAGGACAGTGATAGAGAGAGAGCAACAGAGCGAGATAGAGGCGTGACTGAGTACAGTGATAGAGAGAGAGCAACAGAACGAGATAGAGAGGCGTGACTGAGTACAGTGATCGAGAGAGACCAACAGAGCGAGATAGAGAGAGGCGTGACTGAGTACAGTGATCGAGAGAGACCAACAGAACGAGATAGAGAGAGGCGTGACTGAGTGCAGTGATAGAGAGAGACCAACAGAGGGAGATAGATAGAGGTGAGACTGAGTACAGTGATCGAGAGAGACCAACAGAGTGAGATAGAGAGAGGTGTGACTGAGTACAGCAGCAACCGAGGCGAGGTGACTCGGGGAGGCTGCACGGGGCCACAGCAGCAACCGGGGCGAGGTGACTCAGGGATGCCGCACGGGGCCACAGCAGCAACCGAGGCGAGGTGACTCGGGGAGGCCGCACGGGGCTGCATCGGCAACCGAGGCGAGGTGACTCGGGGAGGCCGCACGGGGCCACAGCGGCAACCGAGGCGAGGTGAATCGGGGAGGCCGCACGGGGCCACAGCGGCAGCCGGAGTGCGGTGACTCGGGGAGGCCGCACGGGGCCGCATCGGCAACCGAAGTGAGGTGACTCGGGGAGGCCGCACGGGGCCACAGCGGCAGGAGGTCGGAGCGCGACTCCAGAGCGGCAGCCGGAACACAGGACCGTGGACCGGGGAGGGGCCGGAGGAGCCGGACCGAGACAGAGGCCTGGAGACCTCTGAGGAAGAGGGGAGCAGCCCAAGGGCACCGTGAGGCAGCGGCTCCCAGGCGCAGACAGTGAGTACGGGTCCTGGGGAGGGAGCCTGAAGCCAGGGAAAGACCCGAGGAGCCAGGCCAAAACAGAGGCCCAGAGACCTCTGAGAGGGAGGGGAGCAGCCGGGAGACACCGGGAATCAGCAAATCCCAGACACAGACCAAGACAGTGAGTACGGGGCCTGGGGAGGGCCTGGAGAGCGAGCGAGTCCGGGGATTGGGAAAGGTCGCGAGCAGGGAGTGGGAAACACCAAACCCGGGGCCCCAGAAAAGCTTATTCTAAGATCGACAATACTTTCTACCTCTACACTACCAATAATGAGCGAATCAGAGGAGCCACAGCAGCTCCCAAGGGACACTGAGAGCAACCTCTTCCAGATTGCCCCCAACACCAGAAAAAATGCTATAAAAAAATCGATCAAGCATGAGCAGCTGAGAGAAAAACCAGAAACTCTTTTTGCTGACCGGTACAGCACTGGGAAAAAATGTAATCTCATTTTTTACTCAGATCAGCCAGCGGCTTGGATCACAGCAATAAAAATCACACTATACCAGGGTTAAGCAGGAAAGAACCGCTAATGGGTCCAAACTGAAAATTAAGAAACCAGGGGACCGTGCAACCACGACTGTCAACATGTACGATAATGGAACAATATTAGTGCAAGGCAACCTCGACAACTTTGAAACGGCCTTCAAGACACTGAAAGAAATAACTGAGAGGGGAAGGAACAGCCCCAGAGTGGCTAACAGGGGAAAAGCGACCCGCACTCCCCCCACCATTGACAACTCACCAGGAGTAAATCAGCCTGGTCAGGAGGTGAACGAGCCACACAGTTCTAACCAGACACTAACCCCGGGGCCCCACAGCCACATGATACAACTGACTAATCCCAGCGTAATTACCAGGGAGGAAGCCACACATAGTCCCCCTACCAATTCCAGCTCACCAAGAGAAGAGCAGCCTAGCCAGGAAGTGAGTGAGCCCTCCAGGGCCGACCAGGCACATACCCCGGGATCACACAGCCAGATACAACTAAAGGATAAATTTAATCAGTTAGAGACAGAGATGGTTAAACTTAGAGAGGAGGTCCTTAAACTGAAACACGAACAAAAGCAAGAGAGGGAGAGATACTGGAGAGAGCTGAATCGACTTGAGAATCAGGTGAAAGAGCTGCAGGAAAACAAAGAGAGCCATAGAGGAGAGATAGCACCATTAGACCAACAGTCAGAGGCTAGAGATAAGACAATACAGAGCCCGACTGAACAGCTGCACTCCCACACTGAACAACAGCAGCAGACACACAATACAAGGGGTGCCACACAGACCGACCAGCATACTGAAGCTCAGTCTTCCCCCAACACTGGGGAACCACAAGCGAGCCGCTCACAAGAGGAGCGCACACACCAGACACGACCACCCCAGCCCAACACACACGCTATGAGTCCAGGCGAAAGCCACCAGACAGTAAACACAAACAAGGCTGACATCGTAATACTCATAGACTCAAATGGGAAATTTCTATGGGAGAAAAAGCTCTTCCCTAGAAGTAAAGTAGAAAAGATCTGGTGCCCAACAACAGACAGAGCCCTGGAATGGCTGACCAAAACCCGATTAGGCTCCCCCCAACACATAATAATACACACAGGCACAAATGACCTAAAGGCCCAGCAGAAAGGGGTAGCAACATCGCTCAGAGCAGTGATTAGGAAGGCAAGCAATACATTTCCAAACACTAGAATCACTGTTTCCACAATATTGCCGAGAACAGACTTTAACAGCAACACAATTCATGAGATAAATGCCAGCATAGCAAGGGACTGTGAATCAAAACACAATGTGCACCTGGCCCAACACCCCACCCTCGATGTGGAATGTCTTTACGACCGCGTCCACATCCACAGGAAACGAATATTGATCTTTGCTAAAGCCCTGAAGGACGTCGCTTTTAACCGGGTCCATACCCAGACTCCAGGAGGACCCCCCCCGCCGACCACCAGAGATCAGCGGGGTACATACCAGGACTACGACAGAGACCACCACCACACCAACCGGGACCAGAGAGGATCCCCATGCACAACAACAATATCAGACCTGCACCACTCCTGTCCCACAGGGGAACAGGACTGCTCCCAGCCAGACAGAGGGAGAGATGCACAGGGCGTACGCAATACCTCAGACAAACACAATCCATTAAGAGACAATAAGCAGACGTGCAGCAGCATCTACTTCCGCCTTACGGATCAGAAAATGAAAAAAATCAAGGACTAATTAATAGAAAGAATTGTAACCAAGTAGTATTAGCATTTATAGACAACTGAGATGATCTTTTTTTCCCACATTTAGACACGACAAACACATATCATTCTTTAACATATCATAGTAAAAGATCAAACTTAACATGAAATCCTTATATATTTCGACCTGGAATATCCAAGGTCTACGCTCTTCGGTGCTCGACGTGAAGAGTAGGACCCCAGAGTTCATAGATGAAACTAAAGATCTGGATATCATCATTTTACAGGAAACTTGGTATAAAGGAAAAGGACACACTGGCCGTCCCCAAGGGTACACAGAGCTGGTGGTCCCCTCCAATAAATTGCCAGGAGTAACCCAAGGCAGAGACTCCGGAGGCATACTGATTTGGTTTAAAACAGAGCTTAAGAATTGCATCAAATTTATAAAAAAGGGCGAAAACCATATGTGGCTCAAAATTGAGAGGGGGATTATCTCTAACACCCAAGATGTTTTCATTTGCGCACTCTATATCCCCCCAATGGAATCCCCGTACTTTAAAGAGGACACCTTCTCCAACATTGAGGGGGAAATTATCCAATTCCAGGCCCAGGAGAACGTGTTGATCTGTGGTGACCTCAATTCAAGAACTGGCAAAGAACCAGACTTCACCAATAATCAGGGAAACAATTACATATTCGGGAATGACCACTTCGATATCCCTTCCCTTCCATACAGGCATAACTGCGACAAGCAGACAAATACCAACGGAAAACAGCTCCTGCAGCTCTGTCGAAGCCTGGGTCTGTACATTGTCAATGGTAGGTTCATGGGAGACCTCCGAGGAAGATCGACCTATTGCTCACCTCTTGGCTGCAGCACCGTAGACTATATGATTACGGATTTGGACCCATCCTCTTTCAGAGCATTCACAGTCAAACCACAAACAACACTGTCAGATCACAGTCAAATTACTATGTATCTTAAAAAGACAGAAGCAAACAACACAGAAACACAACCCAGTAAACTGTACAACACCAAAAAATCGTACAGATGGGCCAAAAATGACACGGAAAAATACCAGAAAGCAATTAGCAATGAATCAACTCAAGCTCTATTGGACACCTTTCTGGATAACATATACACTCACAATAAAGGAGGCGTAAACCAGGCAGTGAATAACCTAAACAATATTTTTGATAATTTGGCAACAAGGTCAAACTTGAAAGCTCGCAAGAACAAACCCAAAACAAAAAACTATGAAAAATGGTTTGACCCAGATTGCCATAACATGAGGAAAAAACTTAGAAAAATATCAAACCAAAAACACAGACAGCCAGAAAATGAGGAATTACGTCTTACTTATTGTCAGACACTAACACAATACAGAAACACACTCAGAACCAAAAAAGAGCAATATATTAAGAATACACTCAGCTCCATTGAGGAATCCATTGATTCCAATTGTTTCTGGGACAACTGGAATACATTACACAAAAAACAACACGACGAATTGGCCATTCAAAATGGAGACACATGGGAAAACCACTTTGAAAAGTTATACCAGAAAAACACACTAAGGCCAGAGCAACACCAAATATGCAAAAAACTGGAAAAGCTCGAAATGGCCATAAAAGATAACCAAAACCCGCTAGACTCCATAATAACAGAAAAAGAACTTTTTGAAAAACTCAAGGACCTGCGACCAGGAAAAGCTTGCGGGGCAGACGGCATACTAAGTGAGATGATTAAACACACGGACGATAAAATGAAACTGGCTATCCTAAAACTCTTCAACTTGGTTCTGAGTGTCGGTTACTTCTCTGATATCTGGAACAAAGGATTCATAACGCCCATATAGAAAAGTGGGGACAAAGTCGACCCAAATAACTATCGAGGCATCTGTGTAAACAGTAACCTGGGGAAGGTATTCTGTAGTATCATAAACAAAAGACTTATAAACTTCCTTGAGGAGCACAATGTCTTGAGTAAATGCCAAATTGGATTCCTGCCAAACTATAGAACATCAGATCATATCTTCACCCTACAGACCCTAATTGACAAACACGTTCATCAAAACAAAAGCAAAATCTATGCATGCTTTATAGATTTCCAGAAGGCTTTCGATTCCATCTGGCACGACGGTTTATTCCTGAAACTTATCGAAAGCGGGGTAGGGGGAAAAACATATGATGTAATTAAATCAATGTATACAAACAACAAATGTGCAGTTAAAATTGGAGACAAACAAACAAAATACTTCCCACAGGGGCGGGGGGTGACACAGGGCTCGCCAATCTCACTGACACTCTTTAATATTTACTTAAATGAATTGGCAAAACTACTTGAACAATCTACAGCACCCGGCCTCACCCTATATGAATCCAAGGTTAAATTCCTCCTCTATGCAGATGACCTGGTTCTGCTGTCACCAACTAAGGAGGGTCTACAGCAGAACCTGGATCTGCTGGAGTCGTACTGCCAGACTTGGGCCCTGACAAATCCCCAAAAAACCAAAGTCCTTGTGTTCCAGCAAAGATCCAGACATCAGGGACCCAAAATAAATTTCACACTAGGAACAACCAAAATTGAACAAACCACTAACTACACATACTTGGGCTTAAAAATCAGTTCTACGGGAAATTTCAAACTGGCTGTTAATTAACTGAAAGAGAAAGCAAGAAGGGCTTTCTATGCCATTAAAAAATCAATCCAAATAGAAATCCCAATTAGCATTTGGCTCAAAATTTTCAAATCAGTAATTGAACCAATTGCACTCTATGGCAGTGAAGTGTGGGGACCGCTAACACAACAAGAATTTGCAAAATGGGACAAACACCCAATTGAGATCCTACATGCAGAATTCTGTAAAAGCATCCTCCGGACTCAAAGGAAAACCGTAAACAATGCATGCAGGGCAGAACTAGGCCAATATCCATTAATAATCACTATCCAAAAAAGAGCCACCAAATTTTGGAAACACCTAGAAATGAGCAACCCCCAATGCTATCATTACGAAGCCCTGAAATGCCAAGAGAGGACCATAAAGAAGAATACTCTCAGTCAACTAGTCCTGGGACTCAGTGAAGTAACTACTAACACTACTAACAATAACCAGCCCCAGGACAGTGACAGCGTAACACAAAGAATTCGACCCAACACAATTGTCGCTAAGCAAAAGGAAAAATATCTGTCATATTGGACAGAAACAACAAAAACCCAAAGCAAACTCAATTGCTACTTGGCCCTAAACAGACAATACAACATGGCTGATTACCTGACCATGGTAAAGGATAGCAAACTGAGAAAAACCTTGACAATGTACAGACTTAGTGAACATAGCCTGGCGATCGAAAAAGGTAGACACAGGCAGACCCGGCTACCAAGAGAGGACAGGATATGCTCTCACTGCAGTTAGGGAGTGGTGGAGACAGAGATGCACTTCCTCACAGCTTGTAGAAAATACCAGGGCATAAGGGAGAATTTCTACCCAAAATTCTCAAAAATATGCCCGGAATTCAGAAATTTGAAGGACGACCAAAAACTCCATACCTACTAGGGGAAGAGAGAAATTGTGTAACCTTAGCGGCACACTATGTTACAGCTTGCCATAAACAGAGGGACAACCACTAAATATAAGAAAAGAGTATATATAAATTATATGAAAGTATATTTATACACTCAGGGATATATCTGTTTATACACTGTATGGATAGATCTGTATTTTTGTGTACAAACATGAATGTTTTTCGATGCTTTGGCAACATAAGATGTAACTTGTCATGCCAATAAAGCGATTTGTATTGAATTGAATTGAAGAGAGAGAGAGCAACAGAGCGAGATAGAGAGAGGTGTGACTGAGTACAGTGATCGAGAGAGAGCAACAGAGCGAGATAGAGACTGGTGTGACTGAGTACAGTGATCGAGAGAGACCAACAGAGTGAGATAGAGAGAGGCGTGACTGAGTACAGTGATCGAGAGAGACCAACAGAGTGAGATAGAGAAAGGCGTGACTGAGTACAGTGATCGAGAGAGAGCAACAGAACGAGATAGAGAGAGGCGTGACTGAGTACAGTGATCGAGAGAGAGCAACAGAACGAGATAGAGAGAGGCGTGACTGAGTACAGTGATAGAGAGAGACCAACAGAGCGAGATAGAGACTGGTGTGACTGAGTACAGTGATCGAGAGAGACATATTGGAGTGCCAATGGGAGTGGCATTGAACTGGTATTTACTTGTTTAGTTGAAGAAGTTTCGGGTTCTGGTTAAAAGTAGTTTACTTGAAGTTTTAAGTGATTTTTTGATATGGTTATGGGACTTTGTATATTGTGGTATTATTTAGTGTTAAAGCCTTCCTTAATCGAACGAACGAACGCTCTAGTGAATGCACGCATGCGGATACAAATATATGCACGCACGCATACACAATGGAACTTACGTTCGACCGAATGAAGGGCCCGCTCCCCAGGATGAAGGCCCGCTTGGTGAGCGCGAGGCCTGCCGGACGGATGAACGAACGCACGCATGCATGCACACAGGTAGACAAATTGCACACATGCACGCAGTCATGCACATTGGAAATTACGCTTGAGCGAACGAATGAAGGAATGAATGACTGAATGATTGAATGATGCCAGTAGGACTAGCGTATATGGGTTCTTTTTCTTCTTGGTTTATTAAATAGTGGCAGTTTTTACTGTAAACATTATTGATTTACCTGTAAAATTTATTGTTGTACAGGTAGACTATCCTTTATCCGAACTTCCGAAAACCTCTAAAAACTGAAAGTTTTTTCGTCCAGCGTAAGTCGTGCGCACGACATGACCAGAATGGCGCACGACTTATGCTGAGCAGGGCAGAGGTCACAGAGTTCCCTCCTGGGTAGGAGATTGCAGGCCGAGCCGGGCAGTGTGAAGGAGGTACCGGGAGAGTGAACCCAACAATACAGCGGCCCGTCCGATAGCTGCAGCGGCCTGTCCGATATTCTTTTCTCCCCCCCGCCGCCCCCCACCCCCCGCCGACCCCCACCCCCCGCCGACCCCCACCCCCGACAAATTTCCCAGTCTTATAAAATACCTTCTGAAATCCGAAATTTTCTGAAAACCGAAACACACGGCTGGTCCCAAGGTTTTCGGATAAAGGATAGTCTACCTGTATTTATATTGTTGACCATAATTTGTCAATGAATGAAATGGATTTACTATGTAACTGATGAGTTGTATAAGTACTGTTGTACTTGAATGTTAAAATAAAAAAAAAGGACAACAGGTTATAGCAAGCAAGAATGAAGAGTTACTAGATTGCCAGTCGGACTGGTGTGGTATTGTTTTTCACTATGGGTACCTGTATTGTTAATATTGTTGATTTGTCTGTAAAATTTATTGCTGCATTTGTACTGTTAATCCTAAAGCTGTTTTTTAAGGCTTTGCCTTATTGTGGTTAATGAATGTAATGGATTTATCATGTAATTGATGAGTTGTAACAAGTATTACCAGATTTAAATAAAAAAGAGGAACAGAGGGAGATAGATAGAGGTATGACTGAGTACAGTGATAGAGAAAGACCAACAGAGTTAGATAGAGAGAGGTGTGACTGAGTACTGTGATAGAGAGTCCAACAGAGCAAGATAGAGAGACCAACACAGGGAGATAGAGAGGCGTAACTAAATAGTTATAGAGAGACCAATAGAGGGAGATAGAGAGTGGCTTAACTAAGTACAGTGATAAAGAGACCAACAGAGCAAGATATAGAGTGGTGTGACCGAGTACAGTAATAGAGAGTCCAACAGAGCGAGATAGAGAGGTGTGACTGAGTACAGTGATAGAGAGAGTCCAACTCAAAGCAAAAAACTATGAAAAATGGTTTGACCCAGATTGCCATAACATGAGGAAAAAACTCAGAAAAATATCAAACCAAAAACACAGACAGCCAGAAAAAGAGGAATTACGCCTTACTTATTGTCAGACACTAACACAATACAGAAACACACTCAGAACCAAAAAAGAGCAATATATTAAGAATACACTCAGCTCCATTGAGGAATCCATTGATTCCAATTGTTTCTGGGACAACTGGAATACATTACACAAAAAACAACACGACGAATTGGCCATTCAAAACGGAGACACATGGGAAAACCACTTTGAAAAATTATACCAGAAAAACACACTAAGCCCAGAGCAATACCAAATATGCAAAAAACTGGAAAAGCTCGAATTGGCCATAAAAGATAACCAAAACCTGCTAGACTCCATAATAACAGAAAAAGAGCTATTTGAAAAACTCAAGGACCTGCGACCAGGAAAAGCTTGCGGTGCAGACGGCATCCTAAGCGAGATGATTAAACACACGGACGATAAAATGAAACTGGCTATCCTAAAACTCTTCAACTTGGTTCTGAGTGTCGGTTACTTCCCTGATATCTGGAACAAAGGACTCATAACGCCCATATACAAAAGTGGGGACAAAGTTGACCCAAATAACTATCGAGGCATCTGTGTAAACAGTAACCTGGGGAAGGTATTCTGTAGTATCATAAACAAAAGACTTATAAACTTCCTTGAGGAGCACAATGTCTTGAGTAAAAGCCAAATTGGATTCCTACCAAACTATAGAACATCAGATCATATCTTCACCCTACAGACCCTAATTGACAAACATGTTCATCAAAACAAAAGCAAAATTTTTGCCTGCTTTATAGATTTCCAGAAGGCTTTCGATTCCATCTGGCAAGACGGTCTATTCTTGAAACTTATTGAAAGTGGTGTAGGGGGAAAAACATATGATGTAATTAAATCAATGTATACAAACAATAAATGTGCAGTTAAAATTGGAGACAAACAAACAAAATACTTCCCACAGGGGCGTGGTGTGACGCAGGGCTCGCCCATCTCACCGACACTCTTTAATATTTACATAAATGAATTGGCAAAACTACTTGAACAATCTACAGCACCCGGCCTCACCCTATATGAATCCAAGGTTAAATTCCTCCTCTATGCAGATGACCTGGTTCTACTGTCACCAACTAAGGAGGGTCTACAGCAGAACCTGGATCTGCTACAGTCGTTCTGTCAGACCTGGGCCCTGACAATAAACCCCCAAAAAGCCAAAGTCCTTGTGTTCCAGCAAAGATCCAGACATCAGGGACCCAAAATAAATTTCACACTAGGAACAACCAAAATTGAACAAACCACTAACTACACATACTTGGGCTTAAAAATCAGTTCTACGGGAAATTTTCATCTGGCTGTGAATGAACTGAAAGAGAAAGCAAGAAGGGCTTTCTATGCCATTAAAAAATCAATCCAAATAGAAATCCCAATTAGCATTTGGCTCAAAATTTTTAAATCAGTAATTGAACCAATTGCACGATATGGCAGTGAGGTGTGGCGACCGCTAAACACCCAATTGAGATCCTACATGCAGAATTCTGTAAAAGTATCCTCCGGACTCAAAGGAAAACCATAAACAATGCATGCAGGGCAGAACTAGGCCAATATCCATTAATAATTACTATCCAAAAAAGAGCCACCAAATTTTGGAAACACCTACAAATGAGCAACCCCCACTGCTATCATTACGAAGCCCTGAAATGCCAAGAGAGGACCATAAAGAAGAATACCCTCAGTCAACTAGTCCTGGGACTCAGTGAAGTTACTACTAACACTACTAACAATAACCAGCCCCAGGACAGTGACATCGTAACACAGAGAATTCGACCCAACACAATCGTCACTAAGCAAAAGGAAAAATATCTGTCATATTGGGCAGAAAGAACAAAAACCCAAAACAAACTCAATTGCTACTTGGCCCTAAACAGACAATACAACATGGCTGAATACCTGACTGTTGTGTATGTACCTTTAAGAGAATAACTGGTCTCAGACTGCAGTACCGGCAGCGACCACCCCTGTATAAAAGGCACTAGTGAGCCTCTGTTGTTCAGTTTCACTATTGACTTCCATCAGTAAAGACTTATTTTGTTCCACTCCTGCTGTCCGTGTCTCAATTATTCACGGACGTAATACTGGCGACGAGCAGATACGAACCTACCTCCAGTCTGCACCACCTCCTGGGATCCATTCCTACAGCGAAGTGAGCAGAGGTCGAGGCCAGAAAGAAAAGAAAGTAAGAAGCAGTAGAAACGGGCGTCGACCGTGGGCATCCGCCCTGTGTTGCGGAGTTGAAGATTGCTGGAGAAGCTGTCGGAAGCGGGGCCTGGTTCCTGTCGACGGTGCTTCAGCTAATCGGGCTGGTGGCAGGTAGTGCACTGATCCTTCCTGGGCTGCGGCGGTCGCGAACTCGAGTGGGTGGTTTGCAACGGGGCCGAGCAGCGTTGTCGGGAAGAGAGAGAGAGGGTGGAGCACACAGGGCGCGGCCGGTGCTATGAAGCCGGGCTGCGTATAGACCCGCGAAGAGGGAGGCAAGAGTCCCACAGCGTTGTTCCACGATGGGAAAATAATTAAAAAATATATATATATATTAAACGCACAAGAAACCGCGGAAAGCAGCGTTAACAACAGCGGGGGAAGAAGGCAAAGCGCGGGAGGCACCATCTTCATCAGCGGGGAAGAAGGCAGAGCGCGGGAGGCGCCATTTTAGATTTGCAAGATGCCGAAGACTGGCTGTATCACTGCTTTTGATAATACAATAGAGGACTGGACCACATATGTGGAGTCGAGGTATATTTCGAGGCAAACGAAATAGCGGAGGAGAAAAAGGCATCGATATTGCTAAACTTAATGGGCGCTAGAATGTACGGCCTATTGCGGGACCTGATTACTCCAGCCAAACCGAAGGCGAAGAGTTTTAACGAAATTGTTGCTGTCCTACAGGAACACCTAAACCCTGCACCGCTGTTGATAGCAGAAAGATTTAAATTCCACAGGAGAACTCAGCATAAAGATGAGAGCAATGCTGAGTACCTTACGGAACTACGCAAGCTATCAAAGCACTGCCAGTTCGGAGCAGGACTGGCAGATACCCTACGGGACAAATTTGTCTGTGGACTCCCGAGTGAAGGAACACAGAAGAAGTTACTCTCAGAGAAAGAGCTGACGCTAGATAAGGCTTTCAGCGTGGCAGTATCGTATGAAGCAGCAGCCAGGGGAGCTGCAGAAATTCAACAAAAACCACAGGAATACGGCACCCACGAAATGACACGGGGATTTGCAAAATGTTATCGCCGCGGCAGAACTAACCATGACCAGGAGGACTGCTGGTCCAAACACAAAATATGCAGGCAATGCAGGAAGATGGGACACATTGCACGAGTTTGCAGGTCTGGGAAGAAGACCAGCAACAACAAAAAGGCTACTAAGGAACCGTACAAGAAAGTACAAAAGATGACGGACAGTAGTTCTGAAGACCAGATGAGCGATAGTGAATCCGGGGACAGGAGACTAAGCTGTCTCAAACTTCACAATGTAATCGCAAAAGAGGATCACCGAACCATTTGGGTCACCCTCACAATAGCAGGGTCCCAAGTTAAAATGGAATTGGATACAGGATCAGCGCTAACCATCATGAATCGACGAGACTACGAGCGGCTATTTTCACACATACCCTTGAGAGAGACATCCATCGTCTTGACGACATATACGGGGCAAAAAGTATACCCCAGAGGAAAAATAAGGGTGCCTGTCGAATACAACGGCAAGAAAATACGGAAATTGTATCTCTACATACTGCCAAATGGTGGACCACCGTTATTGGGACGGGAATGGATCAGGAAGATAAACTTAGGTTGGCACTCCATTCATGCAATGACGGTGGATGGTAAAAAAGATGGAGATGTCACTCCTGGACGATTGTCAACAATCTTAGCTAACGCTAAAGAGGTATTTCAACAAGAACTGGGCACGCTTAAAGGCGTAACCGCCTCGATAAAAATAGAAGAGAATGCAGTTCCCAAGTTTTTCAAAGCAAGACCGGTACCATATGCAATTCGCCCAGCCGCCGAGGCAGAGCTGGAGAATCTGGAGAAGGCAGGCGTGTTGTCTAAGGTCGACTGGAGCGAGTGGGCGACACCCATCGTTCCTGTCATGAAGAAAACGTTAAGCAATAAGTCCGGGGAGCCAAGGAAGATTCGCATCTGTGGGGATTTCAAGGTGACGGTGAACCCAGTCCTTCACACAGTACAATATCCTCTTCCAAGGATAGAAGACATCTTCGCCTCACTGTCTGGAGGGAAGCGTTTTACAAAAATTGACCTAGCACAAGCATATTTGCAGATGGAGGTTGAAGAGTCCTCTAGGAAGTATCTCACGATAAACACTCACAAAGGTCTTTACCAGTATCATCGATTGGTATTCGGAGTAGCATCGGCTCCGGCGATATGGCAAAGAGCGATGGAACAAGTCCTGCAAGGGATTCCGGGGACTCAGTGTTACTTGGACGACATCCTTGTGACAGGTGAAGATGACAGTGAACACCTTAACAACCTAGAACAGGTGCTCACTAGACTACGGGAACATGGGCTGCGAGCCAACCGCCCCAAGTGCGAATTTTTAAAGAAACAGATATCGTATTGTGGCCACGTGATTGATGAAGAGGGGTTACATAAGTCCCCTGACAAAATTGAAGCGGTTGTTAAGGCCCCAGCGCCTGAAAATGTGTCGCAACTGAGGTCATTCCTCGGATTGGTGAATTACTATCATAAGTTTTTGCCGAATTTGTCAACAATTCTGCACCCACTGAACGCCCTGCTACGAACGGGGGTAGCATGGAAATGGAGCGATGATTGTAAGCGGGCCTTTCAGAAGAGTAAGGACTTAATCACTTCAAGGGAAGTATTGGCTCACTACAACCCAGCACTGCTGATCAGACTGGCGTGTGATGCGTCTCCCTACGGCATTGGGGCGGTACTGTCACGTAAATTCCTTGATGGTTTAGAGAGGCGGATAGCTTTTGCGTCACGCTCGTTAACTTCTGCCGAGCATAACTACGCCCAGATTGACAGAGAGGCCATCAGCCTAGTGTGGGGGGTGAAGAAGTTCAATCACTACCTGCACGGTCAAAAATTTACTCTACTAACCGATCATCAACCTCTTGTCTCCATTTTCAACCCTCAGAAGAACGTACCGATAATGACAGCACAACGGCTGCAGAGATGGTCCCTTTTCCTAGGGGCACACCAATATGACATCGAGTACAAAGGAACTAAACAGCATGGAAATGTTGATGGATTGTCACGCCTACCGTTGCCGACGGTGGAAGAAGACGACCTTGCAGTGGATCCAATGGAGTTATTCCACTCGACCATAGTCGAATGTCTCCCTGTGACGAATGCAAACATAGAAAAGGAAACACGGAATGACCCGACACTATCACGGGTCTATGATTTAACGGTGAAGGGATGGCCAGCACATGGCGAACCACTGCTGCCAGCATTCTCGCCGAGAAGAGAACAGCTGTCAGTGTGCAGAGGAACCTTGATGTGTGGATCCAGAGTAGTAATTCCACCTAAGTTGATGGATAGAGTGCTCAATGAGCTTCATGAGGGTCATCTGGGTGGGGTAAAAATGAAGAACTTAGCCAGAGCGTTTGTGTGGTGGCCGGGAGTCGATAGAGAAATCGAAGAGATGACCAAGAGCTGTGCAGGATGCCAGAAGGTCCAAAACGCCCCACCACAAGCTCCTTTGCATCCATGGGAGTGGCCCTCATCTCCATGGCAAAGGGTGCACATTGATTTTGCTGGTCCCTTCATGGACTCGATGTTTTTAATTGCGGTGGATGCACAAAGTGGCCAGAGGTAATAAAAATGTCCTCAACCACCACGGAAAAAACTATCACAGTTTTACGAACCATATTCGCCAGGAATGGGCTGCCTGAACAGATTTGCTCTGACAATGGACCACAGTTTGTGTCTGAAGAGTTCCGGATGTTCTTAAAGAACAATGGTGTTAAGCATTACACATCTGCCCCATATCATCCAGCCACTAATGGATTGGCCGAGAGGTTTGTCCAAACATTCAAGAAGGCTATCAAGGCAATGTGTAATGAAGATATACCCCTACAACACAAGGTGGACAACTTCTTGTTTGCCTACCGGAATGCGACACATGCGATTACCAACCAAACTCCAGCCATGATGTTCTTCAATCGAAGACTACGATGCCGCTTGGATTTGGTTAAGCCAAACGTCCGAAGAGATGTGGAGAACAGGCAGTTTCAGAATATGAATGAAAGGCCGACCAGGAGTTTTAAGATAGGTCAACCAGTTTTGGCCCGGGACTACCGCACTGAGAAATGGCAGCCAGGAACGATTTGTACACGACAAGGACCTCTCATGTATACCGTGGACGTTGGGGAGAGCATTCTAAGACGCCATGCTGACCAGATTCTAGAGTCACTGGAAAACATCAACTCCACACCACGATCTGATACACCTGGTAATGAAATCGACGTTCCAATTGCAGCTACCGCAGAACCGGTGATATTGGAAGATGAACCAAACAACGACATTGATCCCGACTCAACATTGCCAGAAGAACCTGATACCCCAAAGAGGCATTATCCAGACAGAATCAGGAAGCCTCCTCAAAGACTGAACTTATAATTGCTTAAACTTAACCAATGTATCTAGCAACCGTAATTGTGATTGTAATTAGTTATCATTTAGTTGTTAAATGAATGTTATGAACTGTTTATCTAAAAGGGAATTGTTGTGTATGTACCTTTAAGAGAATAACTGGTCTCAGACTGCAGTACCGGCAGTGACCACCCCTGTATAAAAGGCACTAGTGAGCCTCTGTTGTTCAGTTTCACTATTGACTTCCATCAGTAAAGACTTGTTTTGTTCCACTCCTGCTGTCCGTGTCCCAATTATTCACGGATGTAATACTGACCACGGTAAAAGATAGCAAATTGAGAAAAATCTTGACCATGTACAGACTTAGTGAGCATAGCCTGGCTATCGAAAAAGGCAGACACAGACAGACCCTTCTGCCAAGAGAGGACAGGATATGCTCTCTCTGCAGTCAGGGAGTGGTGGAGACAGAGATGCACTTCCTCACAGCTTGTGGAAAATATCAGGGCATAAGGGGGAATTTCTACCCAAAATTCACAAAAATATGCCCTGAATTCAAAAATTTGAATGACGACCAAAAACTCCCATATCTATTAGGGGAACAGAGAAATTGTGTAACCTTAGCGGCACACTATGTTACAGCTTGCCATAAACAGAGGGACAACCATTAAATCTAAGAATAGAGTATATACAAATTATATGAATGTACATTTATACACTCAGGGATATATCTGTTTATACACTGTATGGATAGATCTGCGTTTATGTGTTTAACCATAAATGTTTTTTCGATGCTTTGGCAACATAAGATGTACCTTGTCATGCCAATAAAGCGATTTGAATTGAATTGAATTGAGAGGGAGGGAGGGGATTGGAGGGGAGAGAGGGGATCAGAGGGTGGAGAGAGTGGGGATTAGAGGGGGGAGAGAGAGGATCAGAGAGGATCAGAGGGGATCAGAGTGGGGGAGTGGCAGGATCAAATTACACATTCCAGACAAACTGTTGGGTGCGTCTTGTCCTCCAAGGGGACCAATCAGAAATCTGGTCCAACCCACTTGTGGTGCAAATAAACGTAGCCGAGATAGAGAGAGGTGTAACTGAGTACAGTGAGCGATACAGAGAGACACCAGCAGAGGGAGATAGAGAGGTGTAACGGAGTACAGTGAGCGATACAGAGAGACACCAGCAGAGGGAGATAGAGAGGTGTAACTGAGTACAGTGAGCGATACAGAGAGACACCAGCAGAGGGAGATAGAGAGAGGTGTAACTGAGTACAGTGAGCGATAGAGACACCAGCAGAGGGAGATAGAGGTGTAACCGAGTACAGTGAGCGATACAGAGAGACACCAGCAGAGGGAGATAGAGAGGTGTAACTGAGTACAGTGAGCGATATACGCAATACCTCAGGCAGAGACAATCCATTAAGAGACACTAAGCAGACGTGCAGCAGCATTTACTTCTGCCTTATGGATCAGAAAATGAAAAAAAAAAGGACTAATTACTAGAATGAATTGTAACCAAGTAGTATTAGCATTTATAGACAATTGAGATGATCTTTTTTCCCCCCATTTAGACACGACAAACACATCATTCTTTAACCTATCATAGTAAAAGATCAAACTTAACATGAAATCCTTATATATTTCAACCTGGAATATCCAAGGTCTACGCTCTTCGGTGCTCGACATGAAGAGTAGGACCCCAGAGTTCATAGATGAAACTAAAGATCTGGATATTATCATTCTGCAGGAAACTTGGTATAAAGGAGAAGGACACACTGGCCGTCCCCAAGGGTACACAGAGCTGGTGGTCCCCTCCAATAAATTGCCAGGAGTAACCCAAGGCAGAGACTCCGGAGGCATACTGATTTGATTTAAAACAGAGCTTAAGAATTGCATCAAATTTATAAAAAAGGGCGAAAACCACATGTGCCTCAAAATTGAGAGGGGGATTATCTCTAACCCCCAAGATGTTTTCATTTGCGCACTCTATATCCCCCCAATGGAATCCCCGTACTTTAAAGAGGACACCTTTTCCAACATGGAGAGGGAAATTATCCAATTCCAGGCCCAGGGGAACGTGTTGATCTGTGGTGACCTCAATTCAAGAACTGGCGAAGAACCAGACTTCACCAATAATCAGGGAAACAATTACATATTCGGGAATAACCACTTCGATATCCCTTCCCATCCATACAGGCATAACTGCGACAAGCAGACAAATACCAACGGAAAACAGCTCCTGCAGCTCTGTCGAAGCCTGGGTCTGTACATTGTCAATGGTAGGTTATTGGGAGACCTCCTAGGAAGATCGACCTATTGCTCACCTCTTGGCTGTAGCACCGTAGACTATATGATTACGGATTTAGACCCATCCTCTTTCAGAGCATTCACAGTCAAACCACAAACAACACTGTCAGACCACAGTCAAATTACTATGTATCTTAAAAAGACAGAAACAACCAACACAGAAACACAACCCAGTAAGCTGTACAACACCAAAAAATCGTACAGATGGGCCAAAAACAGCACGGAAAAATACCAGAAAGCAATTAGCAATGAATCAACTCAAGCTCTATTGGACACCTTTCTGGATAACATATACACTCACAATAAAGAAGGCGTAAACCGGGCAGTGAATAACCTAAACAATATTTTTGATAATTTGGCAATAAGGTCAAACTTGAAAGCTCGCAAGAACAAACCCAAAACAAAAACTATGAAAAATGGTTTGACCCAGATTGCCATAACATGAGGAAAAAACTTAGAAAAATATCAAACCAAAAACACAGACAGCCAGAAAACGAGGAATTACACCTTACTTATTGTCAGACACTAACACAATACAGAAACACACTCAGAACCAAAAAAGGGCAATATATTAAGAATACACTCAGCTCCATTGAGGAATCCATTGATTCCAATTGTTTCTGGGACAACTGGAATACATTACACAAAAAACAACACGACGAATTGACCATTCAAAACGGAGACACATGGGAAAACCACTTTGAAGAATTATACCAGAAAAACACACTAAGGCCAGAGCAACACCAAATTTGCAAAAAACTGGAAAAGCTCGAAATGGCCATAAAAGATAACCAAAACCCACTAGAATCCATAATAACAGAAAAAGAACTAGTTGAAAAACTCAAGGACCTGCGACCAGGAAAAGCTTGCGGTGCAGACGGCATACTAAGCGAGATGATTAAACACACAGACGCTAAAATGAAACTGGCTATCCTAAAACTCTTCAACTTGGTTCTGAGTGTCGGTTACTTCCCTGATATCTGGAACAAAGGACTCATAACGCCCATATAGAAAAGTGGGGACAAAGTCGACCCAAATAACTATCGAGGCATCTGTGTAAACAGTAACCTGGGGAAGGTATTCTGTAGTATCATAAACAAAAGACTTATAAACTTCCTTGAAGAGCACAATGTCTTGAGTAAAAGCCAAATTGGATTCCTGCCAAACTATAGAACATCAGATCATATCTTCACCCTACAGACCCTAATTGACAAACACGTTCATCAAAACAAAAGCAAAATCTACGCATGCTTTATAGATTTCCAGAAGGCTTTCGATTCCATCTGGCACGACGGTTTATTCCTGAAACTTATCGAAAGCGGGGTGGGGGAAAAACATATGATGTAATTAAATCAATGTATACAGACAACAAATGTGCAGTTAAAATTGGAGACAAACAAACAAAATACTTCCCACAGGGGTGGGGGGTGATGCAGGGCTCGCCCATCTCACCGACACTCTTTAATATTTACATAAATGAATTGGCAAAACTACTTGAACAATCTACAGCACCCGACCTCACCCTATATGAATCCAAGGTTAAATTCCTCCTCTATGCAGATGACCTGGTTCTGCTGTCACCAACTAAGGAGGGTCTACAGCAGAACCTGGATCTGCTGGAGTCGTTCTGCCAGACCTGGGCCCTGACAATGAATCCCCAAAAAACCAAAGTCCTTGTGTTCCAGCAAAAATCCAGACATCAGGGACCCAAAATAAATTTCACACTAGGAACAACCAAAATTGAACAAACCACTAACTACACATACTTGGGCTTAAAAATCAGTTCTACGGGAAATTTTCATCTGGCTGTGAATGAACTGAAAGAGAAAGCAAGAAGGGCTTTCTATGCCATTAAAAAATCAATCCAAATAGAAATCCCAATTAGCATTTGGCTCAAAATTTTTAAATCAGTAATTGAACCAATTGCACTCTATGGCAGTGAGGTGTGGGGACCGCTAACACAACAAGAATTTGCAAAATGGGACAAACATCCAATTGAGATCCTACATGCAGAATTCTGTAAAAGTATCCTCCGGACTCAAAGGAAAACCATAAACAATGCATGCAGGGCAGAACTAGGCCAATATCCATTAATAATCACTATCCAAAAAAGAGCCACCAAATTTTGGAAACACCTAGAAATGAGCAACCCCCAATGCTATCATTACGAAGCCTTGAAATGCCAAGAGAGGACCATAAAGAAGAATACCCTCAGTCAACTAGTCCTGGGACTCAGTGAAGTAACTACTAACACTACTAACAATAACCAGCCCCAGGACAGTGACAGCGTAACACAAAGAATTCGACCCAACACAATCGTCGCTAAGCAAAAGGAAAAATATCTGTCATACTGGACAGAAACAACAAAAACCCAAAGCAAACTCAATTGCTACTTGGCCCTAAACAGACAATACAACATGGCTGATTACCTGACCATGGTAAAGGATAGCAAACCGAGAAAAACCTTGACAATGTACAGACTTAGTGAACATAGCCTGGCGATCGAAAAAGGTAGACACAGGCAGACCCGGCTACCAAGAGAGGACAGGATATGCTCTCACTGCAGTCAGGGAGTGGTGGAGACAGAGATGCACTTCCTCACAGCTTGTAGAAAATATCAGGGCATAAGGGAGAATTTCGACCCAAAATTCACAAAAATATGCCCAGAATTCAGAAATTTGAATGACGACCAAAAACTCCCAAACCTACTAGGGGAAGAGAGAAGTTGTGTAACCTTAGCGGCACACTATGTTACAGCTTGCCATAAACAGAGGGACAACCACTAAATATAAGAGTATATACAAATTATATGAATGTATATTTATACACTCAGGGATATATCTGTTTATACACTGTATGGATAGATCTGTATTTTTGTGTACAAACATGAATGTTTTTCGATGCTTTGACAACATAAGATGTACCTTGTCATCATCATGCCAATAAAGCGATTTGAATCGAATTGAATTGAGCGATATAGAGAGACACCAGCAGAGGGAGATAGAGAGAGGTGTAACTGAGTACAGTGAGCGATACAGAGAGACACCAGCAGAGGGAGATAGAGAGAGGTGTAACTGAGTACAGTGAGCAATGCAGAGAGACACCAGCAGAGGGAGATAGAGAGAGGTGTAACTGAGTACAGTGAGCGATACAGAGAGACACCAGCAGAGGGAGAGAGAGAGCGGTGTAATATAGGAGCAGGAGTAGGCCGTTCGGCCCTTCGAACCTGCTCCGCCATTCAATATGATCCTGGCTGATCCTCGATCTCAATACCATATTCCCGCTCTCTCCCCAAACCCCTTGATGCCTTTTGTGTCTAGAAATCTATCTCCTCCTTAAATATATTCAGTGACTTGGCCTCCACAGCCTTCTGTGGTAGAGAATTCCACAGGTTCACCACCCTCCGAGTGAAGAAATTTCTCCTCATCGCGGTCCTAAATGTCCTACCCCGTATCCTGAGACTGTGACCCCTCGTTCTAGACTCGACCCCCCAGCCAGGGGAAACATCCTCCCTGCATCCAGTCTGTCTAGCCCTGTCAGAATTTTATACGTTTCAATGAGATCCCCTCATATTCTTCTAAACTGTAGTGAATACAGGCCTAGTCGACCCAATCTCTCCTCATACGACAGCCCTGCCATCCCGGGAATCAGTCTGGTGAACCTTCGCTGCACTCCCTCCATGGCAAGTATATCGTTCCTTAGGTAAGGAGACCAAAACTGCACACAGTACTCCAGGTGTGGTCTCACCAAGGCCCTGTATAACTGTAGTAAGACATCCTTGCTCCTGTACTCAAATCCTCTTGCAATAAAGGCCAACATACCATTTGCCTTCCTAACTGCTTGCTGCACCTGTATGTTTGCATTAAGTGACTGGTGTGCAAGGACTCCCAGGTCCCTCTGTACATCAACGTTTCAACCCGAAATGTCAACTCAAATTTCTCTCCACGGATGTTGCCTGACCTGCTGAGTTTTTCCAGCATTCTCTGTTGTTATTTCCCAATCTATCACCATTTAAATAATATTCTGCCTTTCTGTTTTTCCTACCAAAGTGGATAACTTCACATTTATCCACGTTATACTGCATCTGCCATGTATTTGCCCACTCACTCAACTTGTCTAAATCGCCTCGAAGCCTCTTTGCATCCTCCTCACAACCCACAATCCCACCTGGTAACTGAGTACAGTGAGCGATGCAGAGAGACACCAGCAGAGGGAGATAGAGAGAGGTGTAGAATCCTACAGCACAGGAGGCCAGGGTTACCCCTCACTTTTTTTTTTAAAAACAGGCTGCGCGGCCGTTCAAAATCTCGCATAGAAAAGCAGGTAAGCAGGTAAGTGGCCTGCGCAGCACCGCCAGACAGCTGCGCCGCTGCGATGCTCAGCGGCAGCGTTGCAGGAGGCCATTCGGCCCATCGTGCCTGCTCTTTGAAAGAGCTCTCCAATTAGTCCCCGCTGCCCCCTGCTCTTTCCCCATAGCCCCGCAGAGGGAGCTAGAGAGCAGCGTAACCGAGCAGTGTGGGCGCAGTACGACCCGAACAGTGGTGTTATGTAGAGAGGGTCGAACACGACTGGTACAGGACTAAGTTGTACAGGGGAAAAAAACACAAAGGGCTGGAATTTCATTGGGCCGTGGAGTCGGGATTAGAGGCATGTGGTGGGTTTAAAATCCCGAAATCGGGGGGTCTCGACCCCATCCCGCCCCCATGCCAGTTTCAAAGGAGGCGGGTACCCGACCTGTGCTGGGACCCACCTCCCCGAGGCGGGAAAGGGATTAGTGCCAATTAACTGCCTGTTAACAGGTAGTTTTAGCCTAATCCCTATTTTCATTGTTGAAGTGTGGGATTCCCGACGGCTCCAAACCACGCCAAGTTAGTGTGGTGGGCCGTCGGGATGAAGGGCTTGGAGGGGTCGAGATGTCCGGTGTTCAGGTGAGTGATGGGTGCATGAGTGCAAAAGTAAGTGTGTTTGGTGTGTGTAAAGTGTTTAAAGAAGTTTTACTGACCTTTACAGCCTTCCTTCCTTCAGGTCTTGGGAGTCCCTCATCTCACCGGCACAGAAAGCAGAATGGCCGCCAGCTGTCAAAAATTGCAGCATTCAGCTTTCTGTTCTGGAGAGATCTCTAAATCATCCTGAGAGGAAGGAATTAACTTGGAGTACAGATTGTCAGTGTTTGACAGCTTCAAACAGCTGTCGAACGCTGATATTTCAAAAGGCCTTGACAGATGAAATGTCAATCTGTGACCGTCACCTGTTGCCGGGTGGCCCTTAATTGGCCTGCTGAGCCCACTGGGCGGGCTCAACAAGGTCAATCGAGTCAAAATTGCGTGGGTTGGCTAGAACTCGATGGAGGCGGGGCTACAACCCCAAAAGTTGTAGTCCCACCTCCTACATGAAAATCCAGCCCTAGGGCTGTTCATGTTTGGAGGGAAGTGACTGAAAGAGGGACCTCCTAGAGGTCGATAAGACGGCACACAGTTTCGACACGCTACATCCCGAACACTGCTTTACATGAAACCGCAGCAGAGCTGGGTTTGAACCAGGGACAGTTGCGCCCTGGGACTTGCATCAGGGAGTTCTTCACACACACAATGCGGAATGGACGCCCATCGGGGGCAGTGGAATCAATAGCCCTGGAATCAAACTGATGCAGTGATGGGCGGGCATGTTTCTGGATGGATGGACTCCATCGGATTACACAGGATATACGGCACAGAAACAGGCCATTCGGCCCAACCAGTCCATGCCGGCGTTTATGCTCCACTCGAGCCTCCTCCCATCTTTCCTCATCTAACATTATCAGCGTAACCCTCTATTCCCTTCTCCCTCATGCGCTTGTCCAGCCTCCTCTTAAATGCATCTATACTATTGTGTGCAGTTTTGGTCACCTTACCTGAGGAAGGACGTTCTTGCCATGGAAGGAGTGCAGCGAAGATTCACCAGGCTGATACCTGGGATGGCAGGAATGACGTATGAGGAGAGATTGGGTCGATTGGGCTTGTACTCGCTGGAGTTTAGAAGAATGAGAGGTGATCTCATAGAAACTTATAAAATTCTGACAGGACTGGACAGACTAGATGCAGGATGTTCCCGATGGTCGGGGAGTCCAGAACCAGGGGTCACAGTCTAAGGATAAGGGGTAGGCCATTTAGGACTGAGAAGAGGAGGAATTTCTTCACACAGAGAGTGGTGAACCTGTGGAATTCTCTTCCACAGAAGGCGGTGGAGACCAATTCATTAAATATATTCAAGAAGGAGTTGGATATATTTCTTAAGGCTAAAGGGATCAAGGGATATGGGGAGAAAGCAGAGACCGGGTACTGAATTTGGATGATCAGCCATGATCTCATTGAATGGCGGAGCAGGCTCGAGGGGCCAAATGGCCTACTCCTGCTCCTATCTTCTATGTTTCTATTCGCTTCACCCACTCCCTGTGGTAGTGAGTTCCACATTCTCACCACTCTCTGGGTAAAGAAGTTTCTCCTGAATTCCCGATTGGATTTCTTGGTGACTATCTTATATTGATGGCCTCTAGTTATGCTCTTCCCCACAAGTGGAAACATTCTCTCTGTATCCACTCTATCAAAACCTTTCATAATTTTAAAGACCTCTATTAGGTCACCCCGCAGCCTTCTTTTTTCAAGAGAAAAGAGACCCAGCCTGTTCATCCTTTCCTGATATGTATACCCTCGCATTTCTGGTATCATCCTTGTTAATCTTCTCTGCACCCTCTCCAGTGCCTCTATATGCTTTTTATAATATGGCGACCAGAACTGTACGCAGTACTCCAAGTGTGGTCTAACCAAGGTTCGATACAGGTTTAGCATAACTTCCCTACTTTTCAATTCTATCCCTCTAGAAATAAACCCTAGTGCTCAGTTTGCTTTTCTTATGGCCTTGTTAACCTGTGTCGCAACTTTTAGTGATTTGTGTATTTGTACTCCGAGATCCCTTTGTTCCTCTACCCCACCCAGACTCGCACCCTCCAAGTGATAAGTGACCTCCCTATTCTTCCTACCAAAATGTAATACCTCACATTTATCTGTGTTGAACTTCATTTGCCAATTATATGCCCAGCATCTCACTATGGCATTTCTCATCCATATCGAGATGCTGGGCAACCTTCCATTGTGCTCTTTGCCCCATTTCACGCCTCCTGAAATGGGCTATCCTACTCGGCCGTGGCTCAGTGGGCCGCAGTCTCGCCTCGGAGTCAGTAGTTTGTGGGTTCTAAGCCCCACTCCAGAGACTTGAGCACAAAAATCTAGGCTGACACTCCCAGTGCGGTACTGCACTGTTGGAGGTGCCGTCTTTCATAAGAACACAAGATGTAGGAGCAGGAGGAGGTCATTCGGCCCCTCGAGCCTGCTCCGCCATTCAATATGATCATGGCTAATCTGATCCTGGGCTCAAAGCCACTTCCCTGCCTGCTCCCCATAACCCTCAACTCCCTTACCGTTCAAATGTCTGTCAATCTCCACCTTAAATATATTCACTGACTCCGCCTCCACAGCTCTCTGGGGAAGAGAATTCCAAAGATTCACGACCCTCTGAGAGAGGAAATTCTTCCTCATTTCCATTTTAAATGGGTGCCCCCTTATTCTGAAATTATGCCCCCTAGTTCTGGATACCCCCACGAGGGGAAACATCCTCTCAGCATCTACCCTGTTGAGCCCCTTCAGAATATTATGTTTCCATAAGATCACCTCTCATTCTTCTAAACTCCAATGAGTATAGGCCCAACCTGCTCAACCTTTCGTCATACGTCAACCCCTTCATCTCAGGAATCAACCTCGTGAACCTTCTCTGCACTGCCTCCAATGCAAGTATATCCCTCCTTAAATAAGGAGACTAAAACTGTACGCAGTACTCCAGGTGCGGTCTCACCAACGTCCTGTACAGTTGTAACAGGACTTCCCTACTTTTATACTCTATCCCCTTTGCAATAAAGACCAACACTCCATTAGCCTTCCTAATTACTTGCTGTACCTGCATGCTAACTTATTGTGTTTCATGTACGAGGACTCCCAGATCCCTTTGTACCGCAGCATTTTGTAATCTCTCCCCATTTAAATAATAATCTGCTTTTTTATTCTTCCTACATTATACTCCATCTGCCAGATTTTTGCCCACTCACTTAGCCCTGTCTATATCCCTTTGGAGATTCTCTGCATCCTCCACACAATTTGCTTTCCCACCTATCTTTATATCAGCAGCAAATTTGGCTAAATTACACTCGGTCCCTTCATTAATATAGATTGCAAATTTCATTATTTTTTAAATTAATTTCAGATGTGACGTTAAACCGAGGCCCCGCCTGCTCTCTCAGGTGGATGTAAACTAGATCCCTTCGATTTCAGTCGATGTTAAACATCCCGTTACACTAAGCAGGAGAGTTCGTCCCGATGTCCTGGCCAAATATTCATCCCTCTACCAAAAAACCACCCCAGACGATCTGGTCATCATCACATTGCTGTTTGTGGGAGCTTGCCGTGCGCAAGTTGGCCGTCGCGTTTCCCACAATACAACAGTAGCGCACATTATTTCATTGGCTGTATGGCACTTTGGGATGTCCTGAGGTCATGATAGACGTGATGGAAATGCAAGTTCTTTATTTTTAATGAGGAGGGATCTTCTTGGAAAATTCCCTGACACCCCGCTCTCCCAGTGGAGAGTCCTGCTCGAGGGGGACAGTTGGAGAAATGGAACTAACACTGTTGTGACCTCCCTTTAAACAAGTCTCCCCACTGCGACTGGGAAACTCATAGGGGGTGATTTTTTTCCAATGGGGGATGTGATGGGAGGCGGGACTGCTGCTTGTCGGGTTTTAGTCCCGCCTCCATCGACTTGTGGCCAACCCACGCTATTTTCCCTTGATTGACCTCGTTAAGCCCACCCAGCGGGCTCAGCAGGCCAATTAAGGGGAAGCTGGTGACAGAGAACGTCAGCGTATGACATTCCATCTGTCAAGATTTTTTGACAGATGAATTGTCATCGTTTGATAGCTCTGTAAAGCTGTCAAACACTGACAATCTGTCTTCTAAGTTGAGTCCTTTACTCAAGACTCAATTAGAGATCCTTCCTGAGCAGAAAGCAGAAGAATTTAAGAATACAGCGGCCATTCTGCTCTCTCTGCCGGTGAGGTGAGGCGGCTCCGCAGCCTAAAGGGATGAAGCCTGGAGGAAGAAGCAAAGGTAAGTAATCTTATTAAAACACTCTACACTCACCGCGCACATTTACCTCTCCACACTTGCACTCATCACTCACCTGTACACCGGATATCTCGGCCCCTCCGACCCCCGCAGACCCACGGCTCGCCTCGCTGACCCTGGCGAGGTTCGGAGCCGTCGGGAAGCCCACACTTTAGGTGGCAAAATAGGGATTATCCCAAAAACGCTGCCCGTTAACAGGCAGTTAATTGGCATTAATCCCCTTCCTGCCTCGAGGAGACGGGACCCGGCGCGGGTCGGCTACCCGTCTCCTGGGAAGATGGTACGGAGGCGGGTTGGGGGCGGGTTGGGTACCCGCCCCCAGATTCTGCCATTTTCCTGGCAGTCCCGCCTCCCCAGGGCTGGCAAGATCGCCCCCATAGTTCTTTTGTATAGGATCACAAGGTCTGAATCACTTTGTTTCTGTCTCCGCCACTTGGAACAGCTAGTGGGAGTATTTATTTTATTTTGTCACCCTGCTTAAAATAATTTTGAAGAAGTTTTAAAGTTGAGGTGTTCAAAATCATGCAGGGTTTTCAGAGAGTAGGTAGGGAGAAACTGTTCCCACTGGCAGGAGGGTCAGGAACCAGACGAGACAGATTTAAGATAATTGGTTAAAAAAGTTAGGGGGAGATGGGGAGAATTATTTTTACGCAGCGAGTTGTTGTGATCTGGAACGTGCTGCCTGAAAGGGCGGTGGAAACAGGTTCAATAGTAACTTTCAAAAGAGGAATTGGATAAATACTAGAAGGAAAAAAATTACAGGGCTCTGGGGAAGGAGCAGGGGAGTGAAACTAATTGGACAGTTCTTTCAAAGAGCTGGCACAGGCACAACTCCGTTTTAAATAAAAAAGGCTGGCATTTCTATAGCGCCTTTCACGACCACCGGACGTCCCAAAGTGCTTTACAGCCAATGAAGTACTTTTTGAAATGGAGTCACTGTTGTAATGTGGGAAACGCGGCAGCCAATTTTCACATAGCAAGCTCCCACAAACAGCAATGTGATAATGACCAGATCATGTTTTTTTTAGTGATGTTGATTGAGGGATAAATATTGCCCAGGACATCGGGGATAACTCCCCCCTGCTCTTCTTCAAAATAGTGGCCGTGGGATCTTTTACATCCAGCTGAGAGAGCAGACGGGGTCGCGGTTTAACATCTCATCTGAAAGACGGCACCGCCGACAGTGCAGCACTCCCTCAGCACTGCACTGGAGTGTGTCAGCCTAGCTTTATGTGCATAAGTCCCTGGCGTGGGATTTGAACCCACAACCTTCTGACTCAGAGGCGAGTGTGCTACACACTGAGCCCCGGTTGATACAGGAAACTTTCAATTTACCGGCACCTAAATAACCGGAAATTTCGGTTAACCAGCAAAATTCAGGAGTAGGTTCCGGTAAGTTTTATTACTTGCCTTCCTCGATCTGTTGCTGTGCAAGGGTGTGGCTGCAGCTGTTGCTAAGCTACAGAGACGCTTGGAACTTGTGGCCATTGTTCTGAACCTGTTGCTAAGCAACAGGGTTTGTTGCTTTATACGGAGCTCTCAGCTCTCCGTATCTTTTACTATAGCGTTCGGTTATCCGGAATTTTTGATGAACCGGCACCACGTCGGTGCCGGATAAAAAAAAGTTTCCTGTTCTGTGAATCTTCTCTCATGTTTGATCAAGTTTCAAATCGAATGAGTCCCACTTGGAGTCTGGAGGGAAGGAGCTTGGATTAAAATAAAAACATGCAACTCAACTGTGGGGGGGGGGAAAGTCGATTTATTTATTTGTACAAAAAAATGAAAACGGTCAGTGTTTTTTCGAAAGACGGTAGCAAAATATCAGCAGGTAGCAGGATAGGGGGAGGAATGCTGCACAATGGAATGATAAGGCATGGATTCCTCGCTCAGCGAGCTCCTGATCTCACTTCATCAACGGAGGGAAAACGCCGAGCCGAACCAAAAGTACATCAAGCTAGGGAGAGCTGGGTCAGTCTTGGCTCAGTGGCCGCACCCTCGCCTCTGGCTGACACTCGCAGTGCCGCGCCGAGGGAGCGCTGCACTGCCGGAGGTGCCGTCTTTCGGATGAGACGTTAAACTCGAGATCCGCCCTCTCAGGGGGGGCGTGAAAGATCCCACGGTCACTATTTCGAAGAAGAGCAAAGGAGTCCTGGGCCAATATTTATCCCTCAATCAACATCACTAAAAAAAAAAAACAGATGATCTGGTCATTTATCACACTGCTGTTTGTGGGAGCTTGCTGTGCGCAAATTGGCTGCCACGTTTCCCTACATTACAACAGTGACTCCACTCATTGGCTGTAAAGGGCTTTGGGACGTCCCGAGGTTGTGAAGGGCGCTATATAAAAGTGGCAACTGTACTCATCATTCTAAACTCCCGCAGTCTTTATAACAGGGTACAACACTTTAATAAGACTGCGGGAGTTTAGAATGAGGAGTACAGTTGCCACTTTTATATAGCGCCCTTCACGACCTCAAGACGTCCCAAAGCCCTTTACAGCCAATGAAGTACTTCTGAAGGTCGTCACTGTTGTAATGTGGGAAACGCAGCAGCCAATGTGCGCACAGCAAGCTCCCACCAACAGCAATGTGATGATGACCAGATCATCTGTTTTTAGTGATGTTGATCGAGGCATAAATATTGGCCCCAGGACACCGGGGAGAACTCCCCCCTGCTCTTGTTCGAAATAGTGGCCGTGGGATCCTTTACGTCCACCCGAGAGGGGCAGACGGGGCCTCGGGTTAATGTCTCACCTGAAATACAGCACCTCCGACAGTGCGGCGCTCCCTCAGCACTGCACTGGGAATGTCGGCCTGGATTTTTGCGCTCAAGTCTCTGGAGCGGGTATTCGAACCCACGACCTTCTGACTCAGAGACGAGAGTGCAGCCCACTGAGCCACAGCTGTGTGGAGCGCAAATTAAAATATACTGTGGGCCAGAAATTCGGGTCCCCACGGGTGAGTACGCGCTGTGCACTCACCCGTAAGGCCAGCGGAAGTGCCGGTTTTGTGCATGCGCTGGAAACCGGAACTTCCGGTCCCTTGAAGGAAGGGGTTCGGAGGTCGAACGCGTGCGCCGGAGAGGCAGCGCGTACGCCTGGAACTGTTTTTTTTTTTTAAAAACAGGTTTCTCCGGGAGGGTAAGTCTCCAGCAGCTGCGCATGAAAAAAGCAGTCGCAAGGTCTGCTTTTAACAAGCTAAGAGGTTCATTAAGTAAAATTAAAACATTTTTTCCCCCACAGGTTTATCATTTTAAAATACTTTAAAGAAATATAAGTTTATTTTTAGCCGTTAAAAACTTTAATTTTTTCAAAAATTTAAATTTTTGTTTAAAATTGTTTATTTATAGTTATTTTAAAAATGTGATGGTTTTTTAAAAATTTATTTGAAGTTTCACTTAGGTTTTGGGGCCGATCTCTATTCATAGATTTGACAGGTCTTCCTGTCAAATCTATGAATAGAGATTCCTTGGCTCCCCATGGCCCACGTGATCCCAGGGGATGCTGCGAACTAACTGCGCCCCTGGGATACGCAAGCACTGCGCGCCGGCAGCTGGAGGAGGCCCAGGATCGAAATCCCACACGGGCCCACAGCACAACGGCCGGCGCGCAAGGTAAGTGCAGGTCGGAGGCTTGCGTCCACGGGAAGCCTCCGACTCGAATTTCTGGGCCACTCTGTTCTCAAAGAAACTTCTGTGTCACAAGATGGCAGCACGATTGCTAACGCAAGTGGAAGACAGCGGGCTTTGAGATCTGATCAGCCTGGTGTACAATGTGGAAATTTCAAAAAAGTTCCCATTTGCAAAATTCCAAACCAACCCTTTTTGTCTGAAATCTGAAGCGAGACCTAAACCGCCCAGAGTTTGTTCAATTTCTCAGTTGCTGGCATGGGCGTGAAGAAATCCTGACGACAGTGCTCCTGTAACCTTTTGGCTCGAGATGAGTGATTTAATAAAAAGTGAAAACATACGCGTGTTCCCAAAATTCACCGTGGAAAAGGACAAGCAGCAGAAAGTCAGAAATTGAGATGACGCGGAGGAACGGAACCAGTTTCATAGCAACTCCAGGGCTTCCGGGTTGGACTGTCTTTGGGGCCTCTAAAGTCTTTTGCACGGCATAAGACATCCTGAAACTTTAAAAAAAAACTCGCCTAATCTCACCAGCTGGCCACAGCGCCAAGATTTTCCATCAAGCACCACATGGGGATCAGAAGCAAGCAGAGGCGAGACGAAAGATCTCTGAACTCCAACCAAGAAAGCCATTCCAATCGGTCATCATGTCAACAGTCTTGTAACCAACTCCCAACTGTCCGTTAATCCATAAACAATCTTCCATTTGGCCGTCAAAATGGGTCATTAATAACAACATTGAGTGAGAAGTTCAGAACTGCAAGGTTTGAGAGTTGAGGCTAGTGCAAAGATTCCAAACTAACTGTTGGGAGCAAGACTTTGGCTAGCCGTGTCAGCCAACTGCCATCTTCTAATCTCATCAAGTCCAAACCTCAATGGGAACCATTCCTTCTTTACTGTTGAACGGGGGCAGGAGATATTCCTCGCTCAGGAAGAAGAGTGGATATTGGACCAAGAACCCATGGATGCTCTTCAGCTTTTCTCGGGCTTCTTCAGGATTCTCGGTCACGAGGCCAGGCGTAGACACAAATTCGCGCAACTCCACGAGACTCGGAGCAGAATTCGAGGGGAGACACTTAAAAACCTGAGGTGGGGGGGGGGGGGGGGTGGGGAAGGGGTTGGTTGAGAGGAGGAAAATATGAAATCTAATCAGAAGTTTGCCACATTATCTCGGAGATGAAGAATATGCTTTTACGTAAGAGCTCTCAAAAATGGAAAAAGTCACCATTCTATAAACCATTAGGATCAAACCTCAATCTCACTGAGCCAAGGTCCCTCTCTCTGCAAAGACTGCCATATTTCTGCAAAGTGTTAAAACAACCATGGAACTGATCCCACACACAACCTCCATTGCTTTTGACGGTGCTTCAATCAACAAATATTGTTCGAGAGGAATGGGAAAAGATTTCCCCCCCCACCCCACCACAGCCCCAGTAATAAATTACATTCCATCAAGATATTTGTTCAGCTTCTGTCCCACTTTAAAAGGCCACCATCGCGACAACTGTCCCTCCACGGCCTCACCTCACCCTCTCCTCCATCCCGGCTGGTGCATTTTACTCTCCGATTTCCTGTGCATCTCCTCTTCACCACCAGCGACTGTCTTAGGCCATCTTGGCATTTCTCTTGAAGTCCCTCCCCGAATCCTTCCCCCTTTGCTACTTCTCTCCACAACTTTGGAAGCATCCTCAAAAACCTTTTTGCCTATGCTTCCCAGTCACTTCTCCTAAACATAGAAAAATAGGAGGAGTAGGCCATTCGGCCCTTCGAGCCTGCTCCGCCATTCAATATGATCATGGCTGATCCTCTATCTCAATACCATATTCCCGCTCTCTCCCCATACCTCTTGATGCCTTCTGTGTCTAGAAATCTATCCATCTCCTTCTCAAATACATTCAGTGACTTGGCCTCCACAGCCTTCTGTGGTAGAGAATTCCACAGGTTCACCACCCTCAGTGAAGAAATGTCTCCTCATCTCAGTCCTAAATGTCCTACCCTGTATCCTGAGACTGTGACCCCTCGTTCTAGACCGCCCCCCCAGCCAGGGGAAACATCCTCCCTGCATCCAGTCTGTCTAGCCCTGTCAGAATTTTATACGTTTCAATGAGATCCCCTCATTCTTCTAAACTCTAGTGAATACAGGCCTAGTCGACCCAATCTCTCCTCATACGACAGTCCTGCCATCCCAGGAATCAGTCTGGTGAACCTTCGCTGCACTCCCTCTATGGCAAGTATATCCTTTCTTAGGTAAGGAGACCAAAACTGCACACAGTACTCCAGGTGTGGTCTCTCCAAGGCCCTGTATAACTGTAGTAAGACATCCTTGCTCCTGTACTCAAATCCTCTTGCAATGAAGGCCAACATACCATTTGCCTTCCTAACTGCTTGCTGCACCTGCATGTTTGCTTTCAGTGACTGGTGTACAAAGACACCCAGGTCCCTTTGTACATCAGCATTTCCCAATCTATCACCATTTAATACTCTACCTTTGTTTTTCCGAACGAAGTGGATAACTTCACATTTATCCACGTTATACTGCATCTGCCATGTATTTGCCCACTCACTCAACTTGTCTAAAACGCCTTGAAGCCTCTTTGCATCCTCCTCACAACTCACAATCGTGCAGTCAGCAAACTTGGAAATATT
>NW_028225182.1:30432035-30484535 GCF_052327205.1 Somniosus microcephalus | reverse complement strand
GACGCCCTTGTCCTTCTAAGAGGTAGAGGTCACTCTGCTCCTCACCTTATGATGGAGGGAAGGCCAATGATGAAGCAGCTGAAGATAGCTGGGCCAAGGACGCTGCCCACGAGGAACTCCTGCAGCGATGTCTCGGGGCGGAGATGATTGGCCTCCCACAGCCACAACCATCTTTCTTTGTGCTTGGTATGACTCCAACCACTGGAGAGACTCCCCCCTTGATCCCCATTGACTGCTTGGTACCACACTCGGTCAAATGCAGCCTAGACGTCAAGAGTAGTTCCGACAGGGGAACCCAATACCGACAACCCTGCTCTTCCGCGCCTGGGAACACTGACTACAATTGTACCTTGAGAGAGGTGCCTTTAGGAAAGACGAGTTTTCAAACATACTTGAAACAATGAAGTCGCAGATGATGGGCAAACCGTCCCGCCTGGTACTCTTCGCCATCCATTACAGACGTCTCCATCTCGCTATCCTCTACAAGGACGGCCAGCTCGCTGTCCCGCTTACCCAGCATGCTGCGGTCATTGATGTTTGCTGAACCTGATTGAGAAAAGGGCACCAACGTTACTTTATTGCAAGGGGTATGGAGTATAAAAGTAGGGAAGTTTTGATGCAACTGTACAGGGCGTTGGTGAGACCGCACCTGGAGTACTGCGTACAGTTTTGGTCTCCATATTTAAGGAGGGATATACTTGCATTGGAGGCAGTGCAGAGAAGGTTCACGAGGTTGATTCCTGGGATGAAGGGGTTGACGTATGACGAAAGATTGAGCAGGTTGGGCCTATACTCATTGGAGTTTAGAAGAATGAGAGGGGATCTTAATGAAACATATAAGATTCTGAGGGGATGTTTCCCCTAGTGGGGTATCTAGAACTAGGGGGCATAGTTTCAGAATAAGGGGTCACCCATTTAAGACGGCGATGAGGAGGAATTTCTTCTCTCAGAGGGTGGGGAATCTTTGGAATTCTCTACCCCGGAGAGCTGTGGAGGCGGAGTCAGTGAATATATTCAAGGCGGAGATTGACAGAGATTTGAACTACAGGGGAGTCGAGGGGTACGGGGAGAGAGCGGGAAAGTGGAGTTGAGGCCAAGATTGGATCAGCCATGATCTTATTGAATGGCGGAGCAGGCTCGAGGGGCCGATTGGCCGACTCCTGCTCCTGTTTCTTATGTTCTTACTTGGGAGGTGTAGAGAATTACGCAGGCATGAAAAGGGGGACAGGAGAAGAGCAGCTGGTCCCAGCCTGTCCTGTCCCAGCGTTGAACGGCGTACACACACACACACACCATCATCCCCCAACCCTACTCTTTTGTAGGCCAACTTAGTAAAAAGCAACTGAGGGAAATTCATCTCCATCGGAAGATGAGTGGACCATTCGAGCCTGTTCCACCATTCAATGAGATCATGGCTGATCTGCATCTTAACTCCATTTACCTGCCTTGGTTCCATAACCCTTAATACCCTTTTTTGATGAAGTAACAGAGAGGATTGATGAAGGGAATGCAATGGATGTTGTCTACATGGATTTTCGGAAGGCGTTTGGCAAAGTACCACATAGAAGGCTAGTTAACAAAATTGAGGCTCATGGAATAGGTGGGTCAGTGGCAGCTTGGATGAGGAATTGGCTTAAGGACAGAAAACAGCAAGTTGTGGTAAATGGCTGTTTTTCAGACTGGAGGATGGTAGACAGTGTTGTTCCCCAAGGATCAGTGCTAGGGCCATGGCTATATATATGATATAAAATTGACCTGCATATTGGAATACGGAGTAGAATATCTAAATTTGCAGATGACACCAAACTTGAGGGTGTAACAAACAGTGAGGATGATACCAGTCGACTGCAACAGGACATAGAAAGGCTAGCAGAATGGGCAGACAAGTGGCAGATAGAATTTAATACAGAGAAGTGTGAGGTGATGCATTTTGGCAGAAGGAACAGGGAGAGGCAATATATACTTAATGGCAGAGTTTTAAATAATGTGCAGGGACAGAGGGACCTGGGAGTTAATGCGCATAGGTCCCTGAGACGGGACAAATTGAGAGAGTGGTTAGCAAAGCATATGGGATCTTGGGCTTCATAAATAGAGATATTGAGTACAAAAGTAGAGAAGTTATGCTGAACCTTTATAAAGCGCTGGTTAGGCCACAACTGGAATATTGCGTCCAGTTCTGGTCACCACACTTTAGGAAGGATGTGAAGGCCCTTGAGAGGGTGCAGAGGAGATTTACCAGAATGGTTCCAGGGATGGGGGATCTTAGCTACAAGGACAGGTTGGAGAAGCTGGATTTGTTTTAATTAGCGCAAAGGAGATTGAGGGGTGATTTGATCGAGGTGTACAAGATTATGACAGGTTTGGATAGACTAGATGGGGAAAGGCTGGATGGTACAAGGACTAGGGGACACAGATTTAAGGTTTTGGGCAAAAGATACAGGGGGGATGTGAGGAAAATCTTTGACACAGCGAGTGGTGATGACCTGGAATTCGCTGCTGACGGAAGTGGTGAAAGCGGAGACACTCGATGTTTTCAAGGGGAGACTGGATAGGCACTTGAGGGAAATAAACTTGCAGGGCTACGGGGATAGAGCGGGGGAATGGGACTGACTGGATTGCTCCACAGAGAGCTGGCACGGACTCGATGGGCTGAATGGCCTCCTTCTGTGCCGTTGTGACTCTATGACCTTGCCTGGTGAAAACTTATCGATCTCAGTTTTTTAAAAATCATCAATTGGCGGCCGCCCCCCCCCCCAGCCTCAAGAGCATTTTGTGGGGAGCGAGTTCCAGAATTCCATGACCCACCAAGGCGACCGAGCTAGGTCCAGGAGACCACAGTGACTGACCTACCTTAAACAGGCGGAGACCTTCCCCACACTCAGGAACTCCAGCCGCTCCCTTTTGATTGGTTCCAGCGAATATTCAGCTCAAAATTTCAAGCATTCAATTAAAGAGGGGGAAAAGAGAAAAAACCGTGCAACGCTTCCGTCCTCACCTATGATGACTTGACGGTCATCTGCGATCAGCATCTTACTGTGGATGTAGATTAGCTCCGACACCGGACTGCTGTCGAGTTCAGCGCGAGTCCTCAGCCCTCCGAACGAGATGTACTTCACCCAGTCGTCCCCCACTGAAACCGAGAAGGACACAACAGGGAAGGTCTGGTTACTCGGAAGAGCACGAGAATTTTCAGGAGCAGGAAATGCCATCGCTCAGTGGGTGGCGCACTCGCCGCTTGCGCACGGCAAGCTCCCACAAACAGCAAGGTGACAATGGCCAGATCATCATTTACAACAGTGACTCCACTCCAATAGTACTTCATGGGCTGTAAAGCACGTCCGGTGGTCATGAAAGGTGCTATAGAAATGCAAGTCTTTCTTTCTTTTTCAATGATGTTGGCGGAGGGATAACTATTGGCCCCAGGACACCGGGGATAACTCCCCCCTGCTTTTCTTCAAAATAGCAGCCATGGGATCTTTTACGTCCCACTTGAGAGAGCAGATGGGGGCCTTGGTTTAGCGTCTCATCCGAAAGACGGCACCTCCGACAGTGCAGCACTGCACTGGGAGTGTCAGCCTGAATTTTGCACTCGGGTCTCTGGAGTGAGACTGAAGGTTTAACTCCACAGCGTGCGTCTGTTTTTTTCCCCTAGCACCATCCCGGCCTGGAAGCCAGCCTGATTGACAGGCTCGGCTCCCCATTGGGCCGGGGTAGGGGGGCGGTGGGGGAAGAGAGGAACGCTCCAGAGGAGGCTGTAGGCCAGGAGCAGTTATGAAGCTTGCAGCTGCGTCTGTGGGGCTGGATCTGATGGTGGTAGGGGGGCACGGGGTGGGTGGGGGGTCCGATGGCTGGCAGGGAAACAGGCAAGCTTGGTGGGCTGGGAGGATGCACTCCTGCTTCTACTGGCCCACAAGCAGTGTGGGAAAGGCACTTAGCGTTTCCAGGGAAGCTGTCCTTGCCTCCCTTTAGCTGCCGGGTTTCCAGAGGCCTGGGAAGTGGGTTTATTGCCCACCTTCCGTTAAAATCAGAAGTGGACGGGTTGGCGGCGGCCTTGAGATTTTACAAATTCAAACACCCACCCGACCCCAACCCACCCGTTTTTTGTGGTTAAGAATATAAGAAATAACAGCAGGAGTTGGCCATGTGGCCCCTCGAGCCTGCTCCGCCATTCAATAAGGTCATGGCTGATCATCGACCTCAACTCCACTTTCCCGCCCGATCTCCATATCCCTCGATTCCCCTAGAGTCCAAAAATCTATCGATCTCAGCCTTGAATATACTCAAAGTCTCAGCCTCCACAGCCCTCTGAGGCGGAGAATTCAAAAGATTCACCACCCTCTGAGTGAAGAAATTCCTCCTCATCTCAGTCTTAAATGGTCGACCCCTTATCCTGAGACGATGCCCCCTGGTTCCAGACTCTCCAGCCAGGGGGAACAACCTCTCCCCATCTACCCTGTCAATCCCCTTCAGAATCTTATGTTTCAATGAGATCACCTCTCATTTTTCGAAACTCCAGAGAGTATAGGCCCGCTCTATTCAATCTCTCCTCATAGGACAGCCCTCTCATCCCAGGAATCAATCTAGTGAACCTTTGTTGCACCGCCTCCAAGACAAGTATATCCTTCCTTAGATAAGGAGACCAAAACTGTTAAGATGACCCTCTGCCTCTATTTATAAAGCCCTGTTCCTATGAAGTTGCTTTGACCGCTATATTAAAGCAGGCATTAACCCCAAATTTGAATATCACACAACACGACACGACTACCTCCGTGAACTAGCAAAGCCGTTTCTCCCAAATGTGCAGGACTTCTTCAGGCCCATAACTCGCGGTCGGCGGAGAAGCAATGGCGTCCGTCGCTGGCCCCGTGGAACGCTTCCCCGCCAAGGTCTCACGACCTCCGTGGCGAGGGGTCCGGCTTTTCCGACGCGCAGTTGAAATCAGCCTGAGCTGACGGGGAACCACTGGCGTGGGCTCCTGCGACGTCAGCACGCCCACACCCCATTCCCCCTGCAACCAATCGCAAGGCAGCATTCGCAACAGACGGCAGAGCAGGAAGTGAAGACGCTCCTTTGATTCCAAGGGCGAGAAATTTGTCTCGAGCGGGTGGCGTACAGCGGGCGGTATCGGCTCGGCCGGCTGTTACTTGCAGCGCCTGCAGACAATGGAACTGAATATCTCGGACTAACTTTTTTTAAATGTTAAAGAGAGCAAAACAAAGGGCGCGATCTAGCCAGCCCTGGGGAGGCGGGACTGCTGGGAGAATGGCAGAATCTGGGAGTGGGTGCCCATCCCGCCTCCGTGCCATCTTCCCGGGAGGCGGGTAGCCAACCCGCGCCGGGTCCCGTCTCCTGGAGGCGGGAAGGGGATTACAGCCACTTAACTGCCTGTTAACAGGTAGTTAAGGGGATTATCAATGTCATAAATCGCAACTTCTACAAGAAGTAACTCAGGAATTACTACTGAACGGCCAGCTGAGGGCGCCATCCGAGGAGTATAAATACTCGGACGTGGGCCCACCTTGGCCAGAGACAATCTGGAAACAGGAAGCTAGTGACTACTAACTAGACCTCCATGTTTTGTTACAAGTCGATTAAAGCCTTGCTTTATGTACAGCCAAGTGCGTAGTGAGTCTTTATTACGTCAATCCCCATTTTTCCACCAGAAGCACAGGCTTCCCGACGTCGGGAAACCCCGCCAGGGTCACTGAGGCGAGCAATGGCTCTGCGGGGGTCGGAGGGGTGCAAAAGTGCGCTGTGAAGGTAAGTGATGGGTGCAAGTGTGGAGAGGTAAGTATGTGAGGTGAGTGGAAAGTGATAGAAAATGTTTACTTACCTTTGTTTCTTCCTGCAGGCTTCAACAGTTGGGGATGCGGAGAGTCTCGCAATTCACCAGCAGAGATGACAGATGGTTGCTGCTGCATTCTCCGATGCAACAACCATCTGATTTCTGCTAAAGAAAGAGGTTTGATGAGGTCTTGAATACAAGGACTCATCAAACAACATAGAATGTCAGTGTTTGACAGCTTCACAGAGCTGTCAAAGGATGACAATTCAACTGTTAAACATTTTTGACAGATGAAACGTCATACGCTGACGTTCTTGGTCATCGGCTTCCTCTTAATTGGTCTGCTAAGCCCCACTGGGCAGGGTTAACAAGGTCAATCAAGGGAAAATAGCGTGGGTTGGCCACAAGTCGATGGAGACGGGACAATGACCTGACAAGCAGCAGTCCCGCCTCCATCGATTGGGGCTCTCACATGGGGAAAAGATAAACCTGAAATAAAGGTGAACAAATGTAAAAAAACATTATTTTTAAGTTTCTTAAAACTTCCAATTTGTATTAAAATGGTCACATTAGACACTCCATCAGTTTACATAGGATATACGGTGCAGAAACAGGCCCTTCGGCCCAACCAGTCCATGCCGGTGTTTATGCTCCACTCGAGCCTCCTCCTGTCTTTCCTCATCTAACTCGGTCAGCGTAACCCTCGATTCCCTTCTCCCTCATATTCTCCCCATAAAATTTAAAATGAGTTTTTCAGGACCACAATATTTGTTTAGCAGTCAATCCTCGGTTTGTTTTTCTTGGAACAGAGGCGGCTGAGGGGCGACCTTATTGAGGTTTATAAAATGATGAGGGGCCTAGACAGAGTGGATAGAAAGGACCTATTTCCCTTAGCAGAGGGGTCAAAAACCAGGGGGCACAGATTTAAAGTAATTGGTGGAAGGTTTAGAGGGGATTTGAGGGGAAATTTCTTCACCCAGAGGGTGGTGGGGGTCTGGAACTCACTAGCTGAAAGGGTAGTAGAGGCAGAAACTCTCACCACATTTAAAAAGTACTCGGATGTGCACTTGGGATGCTGTAACCTGCAGGGCTCCGGACCAAGAGCTGGGAAGTGGGATTAGGCTGGAGAGCTCTTTGTTGGCCGGCGCGGACACGATGGGCCGAAATGGCCTCCTTCCGTGCTGTAACTTTCTGTGATTCTATGAAAACCCCAGCTACACCGAATCCAACAAGGTCCACCTTTTAATGGGGTGCGTAACCGCAGTATTACTGTGGGCGAGCCAAAGTTTCTGCCAGTTTCACTGATTTCCCCGATTGCCGGCTCTGGTAGTGGGGGGGGAAGCGGTCACTGTGAGGCCGCTGTCGGAGCAGCGAATGGCCGACCACAACTTCAGGATTCCGAGTCAGGTATCACACCCACTGCACCCTGAAGTTACGGTCAGTTTCAAAGGGGTAATAACGGCGAACATAAGAACATAAGATATAGGAGCAGGAGTCGGCCTTTCGGCCCCTCAAGCCTGTTCCACCATTCAATAAGATCATGGCTGATCATCGACCTCAACTCCACTTTCCTGCACTATTCCCCATATCCCTTAACATTCAAAAATCTATCGATCTCTGTCTTGAATATACTCAACGACTGAGCCTCCACAGCCCTCTGGGGTAGAGAATTCCAAAGATTCACCACCCTCTGAGTGAAGAAATTTCTCCTCACCTCAGTCCTAAATGGCCGAGCCCTTATTCTGAGACTGTGACCCCAGGTTCTAGACTCCCCAGCCAGGGGGAAACATCCTCCCTGCATCTACCCTGTCAAGCCCTGTAAGAATTTTGTTTGTTTCAACGAGACCACCTCTCATTCTTCTAAACTCTCGAGAATGCAGTTGTACAGGGCCTTGGTGAGACCACACCTTGAATATTGTGTGCAGTTTTGGTCGCCTTATCTGAGGAAGGATGTTCTTGCCATGGCGAGAGTGCAGCGAAGATTCACCAGACTGATACCTGGGATGGCAGGAATGACGTACGAGGAGAGATTGGGTCGATTAGGCTTATACTCACTGGAGTTTGGAAGAATGAGAGGGGATCTCATCGAAACCTATAAAATTCTAACAGGACTAGACAGACTAGATGCAGGAAGGATGTTCCCGATGGCGGGGGAGTGCAGAACCAGGAGTCACAGTCTAAGGATAAGGGATAAGCCATTTAGGAGTGAGATGAGGAGGAATTTCTTCACCCAGAGAGTGGTGAACCTGTGGAATTCTCTACCACACAAGGCAGTTGAGGCCAATTCATTAAATATATTCAAGAAGGAGTTAGATATATTTCTTAAGGCTAAGGGGATCAAGGGATATGGGGAGAAAGCAGGGACAGGGTACTGAATTTGGATGATCAGCCATGATCTCATTAAATGGCGGAACAGGCTCGAGGGGCCGAATGGCTTACTCCTGCTCCTATCTTCTATGTTTCTAATATATGCCTAGTCCACTCAATCTCTCCTCATAGGACGATCCCCCCATCCCAGGGACCAGTCTGGTGAACCTTTGTTGCACTCCCTCCATGGCAAGAACATCCTTCCTCAGATAAGGCGTCCAAAACTGCACACAATACTCAAGATGCGGTCTCACCAAGGCCCTGTACAGTTCTCAGTGTAGGAGAAATGACTAATCCCCCCCCCCCCCACCCATCCCTCCTGTTGGGCTGGGACAGCCTACATCGCACCCGTCTACCCCATAGCACTGGGCTTGACTGGGCCTATCCTGACCTGACACCAGCAGCGTCGCACATGGTGTGGGAGCCGCCTGCAGCTAGATAATTACTGCATTGTTTGACAGGAATCAAGAAAAAAAAACACTTACTATATTTTTTTAAGCGTTCAACTATTGAATGTTCACCTCTGCACATGGACCTAGAGGAAGGAAATTTAAAAAAAAATGATGTTTAGTTGTAAAGCTCACGAAAAGAATAGCAGGAAAGTGAAATTGTCATTTTTGATGTGAGGAACGACATTGGCACAGTGGGCTTGACATCAGCCGTTCAACTAATATCCAACCATTTTCATCATCAGTTGGATTCGGGCTTATTAAGAATAATTGAAATGCCAGGCAATGTGACTCTCCAACAAGCGAGAGTCTAACCACCACCATGACATTTAATGGCATTACCATCGCCGAATCCCCCACCATCAACATCCTGGGGGGGTCACAATTGACCAGAAACTTAACTGGACCAGCCAGATAAATGCTGTGGCAATAAGAGCGGGTCAGAGGCTGGGTATTCTGCGGTGAGTGTCTCACCTCCCGACTCCCCAAAGCCTTTCCACCATCTACAAGGCACAAGTCCGGAGTGTGATGGAATACTCTCCACTTGCCTGGATGAGTGCAGCTCCAACAACACTCAAGAAGCTCGACACCATCTAGGACAAAGCAGCCCGCTTGATTGGCACCCCATCCACCGCCTTAAACATTCACTCCCTCCACCACCGGCGCACCGTGGCTGCAGTGTGTACCATCTACAAGATGCACTGCAGCAACTCGCCAAGGCTTCTTCGGCAGCACCTCCCAAACCTGTGACCTCTTCCACCTAGAAGGACAAGGGCAGCAGGCGCATGGGAGCACCACCACCTTCAAGTCACACACCATCCTGACTTGGACATATATCGGCCGATCTTTCATCGTCGCTGGTTCAAAATCCTGGAACTCGCTCCCTAACAGCACTGTGGGAGCACCTTCACCACACGGACTGCAGCGGTTCAAGGCGGCGGCTCACCACCACCTTCTCGAGGGCAACTAGGGATGGGCAATAAATGCCGGCCTTGCCAGCGACGCCCACATCCCATAAACGCATTAAAAAAAATTTGCACGGGAGATTCGCTGAGATCAATTTGTCCCATTTATTTGATTCATAATAAACGCGGCTTACTGCGAGCAACAATTCAGAAGCAAAACTAAAACTCCAGGGTCGTGGCAATCTCGAACTCTCTCCCCACAAAAAGCTGTTGAGTCTGTGGGGGGCAATTGAAAATTTCACAACCAAGATCGATAGCTTTTTATTAGGCAAGGGTATTAAATGTTACCAAGGCGGGTGGATGGAGTTGAGGTGCAGGTCAGTCATGATCTAATTGAATGGCAGAACAGGCTCGAGGGACTGAATGGTCTCCTCCTGTTCCCACGTTCCTAAGCCCCTTTCAACCCACTTGTGTGTAGAATTCACAAGCGGCAATAAATCATTACCCTTTTAGTAGACACAGGGGGAGACAGCACTCTAAGAATGGTGAGCCATCCCAAGTGGCGTTAATGAATATGGAGCACGTATTGCACCCGGACACAAACTGTTGTAAGTAATAGCTGTTAGATTCAAAGATGGGTTTTAATTCTTAGAACAGAGACTAGCAACAGGCAAGCGGAAAAAGATAGCATAAATGCCAGCAAGGTCGAATATCAAGCATCAAAAGACAAATAGAAGTGATAAGGGAATGGTAAAATGCAAGGAAACAGGGAGAATAGCACCTGCTAGATAACAAGGAGCCACGAAGCCACAAAATGCCCTTGAAGAAACATAACAAAACATTCCTCAGAAAGATAAGAGGGAGGCCTCATCAGCCATGCAGAAAGGGACGGCGAGGGATGCCTTCCCACTTCACAATTGGACAATAGGATGGGGATCAAATGATCAACACCGGGCGATTACCAGCCCACTGAAATAACTATAAATATAGACGACCGAGAGAGGGAATCAGGCAGTTAGGGGCGAAGGCTTCCCCGAGGTGGCTACGGCCTAACACCTTGGTCAAGTTTAGCCTCTGAGGTGGCTGATGGCCTAACACCTCCAGCAGCTTGAGAGATGACCCAGCGGAAGTGACCGCTGCAGCAGACTGCAGGAATCCACCCAATCCGAGACCACCCTACTGCCTCCCCGTCCGTCCGGTCGTGTCATTCCGCTTCGGGGAGTCGTAGATCGCTTTCTACTGTCACGGGTTGTCTGTCTATTATACTCAGCTTAAACCATATGTAATATCTGATTGTGCTTTAAAACTGTAGCTCTTTAATAAAAGCCTTGCAACTTCTAAAACCCTGTTGGGTAATCTGTGTGAGCCTGTGATCCTAATCTTACACTGCATACAGTTGGCCCCCACGCATGGACGGAGATGGATTGACACAGTCCGTACGGGTGACCCTGAGCTTCCGGCCGCCTGTCACTTTAATTCTCCGCTCCACTCCCACTCAGACCCCTCTGTCCTCGGCCTCTTACACTGTTCCAATGAAGCTCAACGTAAGCTCGAGGAACAGCACCTCATCTTTCGATTAGGCACTTTACAGCCTTCTGGACTCAACATTGAGTTCAACAATTTCAGATCATAACCTCGGCCCCCACCTTTTTTTTTCTATCATTTTTTTTCTCTAACAGAAAACAGAGAGTTGGGATAAATGGTTCGTTCTCAGACTGGCAATCAGTAACTAGTGGTGTTCCACAGGGGTCAGTGCTGGGTCCCCAACTCTTTACAATCTATATTAACGATTTGGAGGAGGGGACCGAGTGTAACATATCAAAGTTTGCAGATGATACTAAGATGGGAGGGAAAGTAGTGAGTGAGGAGGACATAAAAAACCTGCAAGGGGACATAGACAGGCTAAGTAAGTGGGCAGAGATTTGGCAGATGGAATACAATACTGGAAAGTGTGAGGTTATGCACTTTGGCAGGAAAAATCATAGAGCAAGTTATTATCTTAATGGCAAGAAACTGGAAAGTACTGTAGTACAAAGGGATCTGGGGGTCCTGGTGCACGAAACTCAAAAAGTTAGTATGCAGGTGCAGCAAGTGATCAAGAAGGCCAATGGAATATTGGCTTTTATTGCTAGGGGGATAGAATATAAAAACAGGGAGGTATTGTTGCAGTTGTACAAGGTATTGGTGAGACCGCACCTGGAATACTGCATACAGTTTTGGTGTCCATACTTAAGAAAAGACATACTTGCTCTCGAGTCAGTACAAAGAAGGTTCACTCGGTTAATCCCGGGGATGAGGGGATGGACATATGAGGAGAGGTTGAGTAGATTGGGACTCTACTCATTGGAGTTCAGAAGAATGAGAGGCGATCTTATTGAAACATATAAGATTGTGAAGGGGTTGGATCGGGTGGATGTGGTGAGGATGTTTCCACTGATGGGTGAAACTAGAACTAGGGGGCATAATCTTAGAATAAGGGGCTGCTCTTTCAAAACTGAGATGAGGAGAAACTTCTTCACTCAGAGGGTGGTAGCCTGCACATCTGCCAATGCACTTTATTATGGTCATATTTATTTATGCTAATATATATGTACAAATGTATGTTGAATGTTTAAATGTCTTAATCTAAATGTACACTCTCGGGAGCCACAAGCCTACATTTCGTTGTACTGCACTTGTGCACTAACAATGACAATAAAAGTTGATTTGATTTGATTTGATTTGAAAGCTGTGGAAGCTACATCATTAAATAAATTTAAAACAGAAATAGATAGTTTCCTAGAAGTAAAGGGAGTTAAGGGTTACGGGGAGCGGGCAGGAAATTGGACATGAATCTAGGTTCGGAACGGTCATGGCCCTGTGGGTAGTGGAGCAGGCCCAGGGGCCGTGTAGCCTGGTTCTGCTCCTACTGTGTTCTAGTTCTGTGTTAGATTTCAGGAGATGGTTTTATTCCTGTTCCTGGCTGGGGTGGAGATCGCCTTTACAGAAGGTAAGTACTGTAGAAAATATAGGGACAGAGTGATCTCCTGGAAGAGTTTCGATCGCCTAGATGGGTCGGAGAGGAATTTCCCAGATTTTTTCTCCCAAATTGGCCATTGGGTTTTTCGCCTCTCCCGGGAGATCACATGGGTTCGGGTGGGATGGAGAGCGATAGAAGATTTGAGGTTAGGATCAGATCAGCCATGATCTTATTGAATGGCGGCGCAGGCTCGAGGGGCCGATTGGCCTACTCCTGCTCCTATTTCTTATGTTCTTATGTTCTCTCTCTCTCACACGGCAGCTGTCGATCATTCTGCCAGTCAGTTTACACTTCATCTAGAGTCATCTTTTGTTTCTTAACTTGTCCCATTACCATCTCCTTTTGCCTTGCACCATCATCCCTTTTGTCTTTTAATCTCTCCAGCCTTCCACCCTATCACAGACCTTCCCTTTTGTTCTTTCCCCCTTTCCCTGCCCCCTACACTCGCTTAAAAACCTGTTCCATCTCCAGCTTTTTTCCAGTTCTGACGAAGGGCCATCGACCTGAAACGTTAACTCGGTTTCTCTCTCGCCACGGATGCTGCCTGACCTGCTGAGTATTTCCAGCATTTCCGGTTTTTATTATGGATCGACACACCACTGATTCCGGGAGAAGTGGTTTACCGGAATGTGAAGTGCAGGATGGTCTGGATAGCATTCCCACCGCCAGTTGACAAGTCCCCTTGAAAGCCAGGTAACAGCGGGATGACAATGTAGACTCGGTAGTTCTTCTTTGCTCTGGAGAAATTGAAAAGGAAAAAAAAGATGGCCGTTTTGAGCGCGGGCTGGAATGACATCATTAAATCGTCCTCCTACTTCACTTGGTGGGACCAAGGCGGTGAGCCACAGAGCAGTCGGAAGGGTCTACGTGACTACCGCTCCACAGGTATTGGCCAAGGAACTACGGGGCAGAAAGAGAGATACTTCTCCACAGGAATCCTTCAGATAATGGTTCAGTCAATCCAGGCCTCAACTCTTACTCCCAAAATGGAATAGGGATGAGCGGCAAGAAAAGACTGAACAAGTTTAAGCTCTACAGTCTCGAGAGAAATTTAAAGGGGGACCTTGCATTTTTAGGAGCAAGCTCGGTCAAAGAGATGAGCTTTAAGGAGCGCTTTAAAGGAGGAGGGAGAGGTAGAGAGGCAGAGAGCTTTAGGTAGCGAACTTGGGGCCTAGGCAGCTGAAGGCACGGCTGCCAATGGTGGAGCGATTAAAATCGGGGATGCGCAAAGGGCCAGAATTGGAGGAGCGCAGAGATCTCGGAGGGTTGTAGAGATAGGGAGGGGGCAAGGCCATGGAGGGATAAATAAAGCTGGAAATTGCTGGCAGTGTCAACGTTAAATTGGAGCTTCACTGCTCAGTGAGTCCTGTTGAGTACCGTTTTCTGATTTAATTAGTGCTGGATATTGGAGGAATGTCCGTGTATTAACGTGAAGTAATTTGGAGGCCGAAGTTCCCCTTTGGTGGGTTAGAGAATTCATAATCATAGAATGGTTACAGCACGGAAGGAGGCCATTCGGCCCGTCGAGCCCGTGCCGGCTCTCTGCAAGAACACTTCAGCCAGTCCCACTCCCCCGCCCTTTCCCCGTAGCCCTGCACATTTTTTTTCCTTCAGGTACTTATCCAATTCCCTTTTGAAAGCCGTGATTGAATCTGCCTCCACCACCCTTTCAGGCAGTGCATGCCAGATCATCACCACTCGCTGAGTAAAAATGTTTTCCCTCATGTCGCCTTTGGTTCTTCTGCCAATCACCTTAAAACTGTGTCCTCTGGTTCTTGACCCTTCCGCCAATGGGAACAGTTTCTCTCTATCTACTCTGTCCAGACCCCTCATGATTTTGAACACCATGATCAAATCTCCTTTCAACCTTCTCTGCTCCAAGGAGAACAACCCCAGCTTCTCCAGTCTATCCACATAACTGAAGTCCCTCATCCCTGGAACCATTCTTGTAAATCTTTTCTGCACCCTCTCTAAGGCCTTCACATCCTTTCTAAAGTGCGATGCCCAGAATTGGACACAATACTCCAGTTGAGGCCGAACCAGTGTTTTTATACAGGTTTATCATAATTTCCACGCTTTTGTACTCTATACCTCGATTCATGAAGCCCAGGGTCCCGTAAGCTTTTTTAACCGCTTTCTCAACCTGCCCTGCCACCTTCAATGATTTGTGCACACATACCCCCAGGTCTCTCTGTTCATGCACTCTCTTTAGGATTGTACCTTTTAGTTTATATTGCCTCTCCTCATTCTTCCTACCAAAATCTATCACTTTGCACTTTTCTGCGTTAAATTTCATCTGCCACGTGTCCGCCCATTCCACCAGCCTATCTATGTCCTCTTGAAGTCTATCACTATCCTCCTCACTGTTCACCATACTTCTAAGTTTTGTATCGTCTGCAAATTTTGAAATTATGCCCTGTACACACACGACCAAGTCATTGATGTATATCAAGAAAAGCAGTGGTCCTAGAACCGACCCCTGGGGAACACCACCTTCCTCATGTCCGAAAAAGAACCGTTCACCACTACTCTCTGTTTCCTATCACTTAGCCAATTCTGTATCCATGCTGCCACTGTCCCTTTTATTCCATGGGCTTCAACTTTACTGGCAAGTCTATTACAGTTTGTGGCACTTTGTCAAATGCCTTTTGGAAATCCATGTTCATCACATCAACCGCACTGCCCTCATCAACCCTCTCTGTTACCTCATCAAAAAACTCAATCAAGTTGGTTAAACACAATTTTCCTTTAACAAATCCATGCTGGCTTTCCTTAATTAATCCACACTTGTCCAAGTGACTGTTAATTTTGTCCCATATTATTGTTTCTAAAAGCTTCCCCACTACCGAGGTTAAACTGACCGGCCTGTAGTTGCTGGGTTTATCTTTACACCCTTTTTTGAACAACGGTGTAACATTTGCAATTCTCCAGTCCTCTGACACCACCCCTGTTTCTAAGGAGGATTGGAAGATTATGGCCAGTACCTCTGCAATTTCTTCCTTCACTTCCCTCCGTGTCCTAGGATGCATCCCATCCAGTCCTGGTGATTTATCTACTTTAAGTACAGCCAGCTTTTCTATTACCTCCTCTTTATCAATTCTTATCACATCCAGTATCTCCTCTACCTCCTCCTTCACTATGTCTATGGCAGCATCCTTTTCCTTGGTGAAGGCAGATGCAAAATATTCATTTAGCACCTCAGCCATGCCCTCTGCCTCCATGTACAGGTCTCCTTTTTGGTCCCTAATCGGCCCCACCCCTCCTCTTACTATCCGTTTACTATTTATATGCCTAAAGACGACTTTGGATGACCTTTTATGTTAGCTGCCATTCTATTCTCATACCCTCTCTTTGCCCCTCTTATTTTCTTTTTCACTTCACTTCTGAACTGTCTATATTTAGTCTGATTCTCAGATGTATTCTCGACCTGACATCTGTCATACGCACTCTTTTTCTGCTTCATCTTATTATCTATCGCTTTTGTCATCCAGGGAGCTCTGACTTTAGTTGCCCTACCTTTTCCCCTCGTGGGAATGTACCTCGACTGTACCTGAACTATTTCCTCTTTAAAGGCAGCCCATTGTTCCAGTACAGTTTTGCCTGCCAATCTTTGATTCCAATTTACCTGGGCCAGATCCGTTCTCATCCCACTGAAATTGGCCTTCCTCCAATACTCTAGCTTGTTCCCTGTCCTTTTCCATAGCTAATCTAAACCTTAAGATACTATGATCACTGTTCCCTAAATGTTCCCCTACTGACACTTGCCCCACCTCATTCCCCAGAACCAGATCCATCAATGCCTCCTTCCTCGTTGGGCCGGAAATATACTGATCAAGAAAGTTCTCCTGAACACACTTCAGAAATTCCTCCCCCTCTCTGCCCTTTACACTATTATCCCAGTCTATATTAGGATAGTTGAAGTCCCCCATTATCTATAGTTCTTGCATCTCTCTGTAATTTCTCTGAAAATTTGCTCCTTCATATTTTTCCCACTAGTTGGTGGCCTATAGATTACACCTAGTAGTGTAATGGCCCCTCTATTATTTCTTAACTCTAGCCATATAGATTCTGTCCTTGATCCTGCCAGGATATCCTCTCCCTCCAGCACTAACATTCTCCTTAACCAATGCTGCCACCCCACCTCCTATCTTTCCTTCCCTATCCTTCCTGAACACTTTATAACCAGGAATATTTAATACCCAATCCTGCCCCTTTTTGAGCCAGGTCTCCGTTATTGCCACGACAACATATTCCCATGTGGCTATTTGCGCCTGCAGCTCACCAACCTTGTTTACTGCAGAGGCACTTTGGAAAAACTCACCTGTGCGCTTTGAGAATTCTCTCCACGATAACGTCTCCGATCTGGTTGTACACATTGCGGTCATCTGCACAGGTGATGAAGAACTGATTCTAAGAGGAAAGGAACAGAGAGACAGCAAGAAGTTAAACACAGACACAACAACGGATGGGTCAAGGTAAGCAGTCGATGTGCAAACAGTTCCCCTCCCTTGTGTGCACAAGTGGTATAAAGGCAGCAAGAGCTTCATAACCTTCCCCTGCCTCCACCTCCAAGCGTGGCTAACTTGTCTCCTGCCACCTAATTCTTCACTGAATTCATTTTTCCCCCCAGTTACTCATTCTCGAGATGCAGACGTCGCTGGCAAAGCCAGCATTTATTGCCCATCCCTAATTGCCCTTGAGAAGGTGGTGGTGAGCCGCCTTCTTGAACCGCTGCAGTCCGTGTGGTGAAGGTGCTCCCACAGTGCTGTTAGGGAGGGAAGTCTAGGATTTTGACCCAGCGACGATGAAGGAACAGCCAATATAAGTCAGGATGGTATGTGACTTGGAGGTGGGGGTGTTCCCATGCGCCTGCTGCCCTTGTCCTTCTAGGTGGAAGAGGTCGCGGGTTTGGGCGGTGCTGCTGAAGAAGCCTTGGCGAGTTGCTGCAGTGAATCTTGTAGATGGTACACACTGCAGCCACGGTGCGCCGGTGGTGGAGGGAGTGAATGTTTATGGTGGTGGATGGGGTGCCAATCAAGCGGGCTGCTTTGTCCTAGATGGTGTCGAGCTTCTTGAGTGTTGTTGGAGCTGCACTCATCCAGGCAAGTGGAGAGTATTCCATCACACTCCGGACTTGTGCCCTGGTGGAGTAGCATAGACCAGTTGGGCCGAATGGCCTGTTTCTGTGCTGTTAACTTCTACACAATTCTATGTAATCAATCGCTAGTTGAAGATCTGAAACAGTTGCTGGCAATGAGATTTACCTCAATATATATGAAGTGTTGACTGTCACGAATCACGTGTAAATAGGCGTTGTAGATGGAATTTTCACTTGAACCCGCAGACCAACATTCCACTGAGCGGAGGACCTGGAAGAGGAGAAGTTAATTTTTTTTAAATCATCCATTATTTAACACCCTTTGGAGAGTGGCTCCAATCTTCGAGCTCTTACTGGAGATGTGAATCCTTCTATATCCGATGGGAACCCTCCCAGCGCTTGGATGGAAATATGTCTACAAGTTCCATCTATTTTGGCTAGAGCAGATAAGGCCAGTAACCAATGTCTCAATATGAATGGATCGATTGAATGGAACATAGGACCAGCAGGAGCCTCCTCCAGCCATCCAACCCTCCATGAACTCCGCGTTCCTCGGACCCTGGCCTCTCATCAATTCCTCCCGCTTCCTTTGCCCCACCATTTGGGGGCCGTTCCTTCAACCGTCTAACCCTAAACTCTGGAACTCCCTGATCGGAGAACTCCCCTGCTCTTCTTCGAAATAGTGCCGTGGGATCCTTTGCATTCACCAGAGAGAGCAGGCGGGGCCTCGGTTTAACATTTCATCTGAAAGTCGGCACCTCCGACAGTGCAGCACTCCCTCAGTACTGTCCCTCCGACAGTACAGCACTCCCTCAGTACCGCCCCTCCGACAGTGCAGCGTTCCCTCAGTACCACCCCTCCGACAGTGCAGTGCTCCGTCAGTACTGCCCCTCCGACAGTGCAGCACTCCCTCAGTACTGCCCCTCCGACAGTGCGGCGCTCCCTCAGTACCGCCCCTCCGACAGTGCAGCGCTCCCTCAGTACCGTCCCTCTGACAGTGCGGCGCTCCCTCAGTACTGCCCCTCCGACAGTGCGGCGCTCCCTCATTACTGCCCCTCCGACAGTGCGGCGCTCCCTCAGTACTGCCCCTGGACAGTGCGGCGCTCTCTCAGTACTGTCCCTCCGACAGTGCAGCACTCCCTCAGCACTAGCAGTGGGAGAGCGTCGGCCTGGATTACGCGCTCAAGTGTCTGGGGGTACTTGAACCCACAACCTTCTGACCGAGGAGAGCGTGCTGCCCACGGAGCCACGGTTGACACCTAGACTATAAAAAACCTCGTCTCCTGTGCAATTATAGTTCAACTGTAGGGTTGTGGAGAATTAATGAATGCCTTTGGTGCACATTTTTGCTGGTGTCATTTGTTCTTGTTCCTATGACACTGATACAGCTTTTGTTGATGCATGAGATAATCAGGAACAAAGGATAAGCCTCACTGATGCTTGCCGTCTCAGTTACTCACCTGAACATTAGCCGGTACAGAGCCTGGAATCACAAACGGTAGGTTGTCAGCGGTGGTGAGAGATTTTGGCAGCAGGTATGGGAAGCATGGCGACTTGTACTTGGGTTTCACGATCTAAAATGACAAATAATATCTGGGGTTACAACATTTCCAGTTTTCCTTCCGACCTATTTTTTTGTTTGAGGCGTTGGATGTCAGATTGAAGTCATGAAGTTACGCTAAACCTTTTTATAAAACACTGATTAGGCCCCAGCTGGAGTATTGTGTCCAATTCTGGGCACCGCACTTTAGGAAGGCTTTGGAGAGGGTGCGGATGAGATTTACTCGAATGGTTCCAGGGAAGAGGGGTTAAAGTTACACGGATAGACTGGAGAAGCTGGGGTTGTTCTCCTTGGAGCAGAGAAGGCGAAGAGGAGATTTGATAGAGGTGTTTCAAATCATGAAGGGTTGAGATAGAGTAAATAAAGAGAAACTGTTTCCTTATATAACCAGTGGGCACAGATTTAAGGTGATTGGCAAAAGAACCAGAGGCGACATCAGGAAAAACATTTTTACACAACGAGTGGTTAGGATTTGGAATGCACTGCTGGATAGGGTGGTGGATACAGATTCAATAGTAGCCTTCAAAAGGGAGTTGGATAAATACTCAAAGGAGAAAAAATTGTAGGGATATGGGGAAAGAGCGGGACTAACCAGATTGTTCTTCGAGTGGGCCGACGTAGACTCGATGGGCTGAATGGCCTCCTTCTGTGCTGTACTATTCTATGATTCTATGAGAGATGTGTGTTAGAAACATAAAAGATAGGAGCAGGAGTAGGCCATTCGGCCCCTCGAGCCTGCTCTGCCATTTAATGAGATCAGGGCTGATCATCCAAATTCAGTACCCTGTCACTGCCTTCTCCCCATATCCCTTGATCCCTTTAGCCTTAAGAAATATATCTAACTCCTTCTTGAATATATTTAATGATTTGGCCTCCACTGCCTTCTGTGGTAGAGAATTCCACAGGTTCACCACTCTCTGGGTGAAGAAATTCCTCCTCATCTCAGTCCTAAATGGCTTACCCCTTATCCTTAGACTGTGACCCCTGGTTCTGGACTCCCCCGCCATCGGGAACATCCTTCCTGCATCTAGTCTGTCCAGTCCTGTTAGAATTTTATAAGTTTCAATGAGATCCCCTCTCATTCTTCTAAACTCTAACGAATATAAGCCTAATCGACCCAATCTATCTTCATACGTCATTCCTGCCATCTCAGGTATCAGTCTGGTGAATCTTCGCTGCACTCCCTCCATGGCAAGAACATCCTTCCTCAGATAAGGCGACCAAAACTGCACACAATGCTCAAGGTGTGGTCTCACCAAGGCCCTGTACAACTGCAGCAAGACATCCCTGCTCCTGTACTCAAATCCTCTCGCTATGAAGGCCAACATACCATTTGCCTTCTTAACCGCCTGCTGCACCTGCATGCTTACCTTCAGCGACTGGTGCACAAGGACACCCAGGTCTCGTTGCACTTCCCCTTCTCCCAATCTATTGCCATTCAGATAATAATCTGCCTTCCTGTTTTTGCCACCAAAGTGGATAACCTTGCATTTATCCACATTAAACTGCATCTGCCATGCATCGGCCCAATCACCCAACCTGTCCAAATCATACTGGAGTTTCTCTGCATCCTCCTCACAGCACACACGCCCACCCAGCTGTGTCGTCTGCAAACTTGGAGATATTACATCTAGTTCCCTCGTCTAGATCATTAATATATCTTGTGAATAAAATATTAGGCAAGGGCATTGCGAGATACGGCACCAAGGTGGGCAGATGGAGTTGAGGTACAGATCAGCCATAATCTAATTGCATTTATATAGTGCCTTTAACATAGTAAATATGTCTCAAGGCGCTTCACAGGAGCGTTATCAAACAATATTTGACACCGAGCCACATAAGGAGATATTAGGACAGGCGACCAAAAGCTTGGTCAAAGAGGTCGGTTTTAAGGAGCGTCTTAAAGGAGGAGGGAGAGGCGGAGAGGTTTAGGGAGGGAATTCCAGAGTTTGGGGCTCCAGGCAGCTGAAGTTACGGCCGCCAATGGTGGAGCGAGGGAAATCGGGGATGCGCAAGAGGCCAGGATTGGAGGAGAGCAGAGACCTCGCAGAATTGCAGGACTCGAAGAGGTAACAGAATTAGGCAGGGATTTCAGCACAAGGTTAAAAGTGAGGCGTTGCCGAGAGCTAATGCAGTATAACGAGCGCAGGGAGTGATGGGTAAACAGAACCTGGTGCGAGTTAGGACACGGGGCAGCAGAGTTTTGGAGGAGCTCAAGTTTACGGAGGATGGAAGGCGGGAGGCCGGCCAGGGCAGCACTGGAATAGTCGAGTCTAGGAGGTGACAAAGGCACAGGCGAGGGTTTCAGCAGCAGGTGAGCGGGGGCAGGGGCGGAGACGGGCGATGTTACGGAGGTGGAAGTAGGAGGCCTTGGCGATGGAGAGTTCTACGGGGTCGGAAGCTCAGCTCAGGGTCAAATAGGACGCGAACAGTCAACGACAGAATGTTTCTCTGTCAACTTCTGACAAACGGGCCTGCTGTTGCCACAGCAATATGACCTTGGTGAAGTTCCACCGTTGTATGAAGTGCCGAGCCACATCACGTGCTGCTCCCCCATGGACTACCACGCCCACATCACGCCACGGTATACGTGGAGTTGAGCTTCGGTCAATGAAGTCTGCAGGTAGAAGAAGGAAAAGGATATATTAGATCATCTACGCTCCCTTTTCTGCCCTCGATTCTTTACGGGAGTACAGTGGCATGGGCTCCGTGTAATCGTTTTATTTGTAAATAAATTCCTCTATTAGTTGCAGTCACAGGCTAAAACTGTCAGCCGTGCCTCAGTGGGGAGCACTCTTGCCTCCGAGTCAGAAGGTCGTGGGTTCATCCCACTTCTGAAACATGAGCCCGTAATCTAGGCTGACGTTTCAATGCAGTACTGAGAGAGCGCCACACTGTCGGAGGGGCAGTACTGAGGGAGCGCTGCACTGTCGGAGGGGCAGTACTGAGGGAGCGCTGCACTGTCGGAGGGGCAGTACTGAGGGAGCGCCGCACTGTCGGAGGGGCAGTACTGAGGGAGCGCCGCACTGTCGGAGGGGCAGTACTGAGGGAGCGCCGCACTGTCGGAGGGGCAGTACTGAGGGAGCGCCGCACTGTCGGAGGGGCAGTACTGAGGGAGCGCCGCACTGTCGGAGGGGCAGTACTGAGGGAGCGCCGTACTGTCGGAGGGGCAGTACTGAGGGAGCGCTGCACTGTCGGAGGGGCAGTACTGAGGGAGCGCCGCACTGTCGGAGGGGCAGTACTGAGGGAGTGCCGCACTGTCGGAGTGGCAGTACTGAGGGAGTGCCGCAAAGTTGGGAGGTTCTGTCTGCCCTCTCAGGTTGATTTAGAAGATCTCGTGGCACGATTGGAACAAGAGCGGGTGAGTTCTCCCCAGTGTCCTTGCAAATATTTATCCTTCAACCAACACCTAGAAACAGATTCTCATATATCTGTTTGTGGGAGCTTACTGTGCTCAAATTGTCTGGTGCGCTTCCCTACATTACAACAGCGAATTTACTTCAAAAGAACTTCATTGGCTGTAAAGGACATTTTGACATCCTAAGGTTGTGAAAGACGCTATATAAATGTAGGTTCTTTCCATTCCTTGGTGTTCCCTAGTCCTTGAACTTGTATTAGGGGTCCAGGATAAATGACTGATAATTCACTTTGGTAGGAAGAATAGAGAAACAAATTATTTTTAAATGGAGAGAAACTGTTCAGAGAGATTTGGGTGTCCTCGTTCAAGGAACACAGAAAGCTAGTGTGCGGGCACAGCAAGCAATAAAGGAAGGCAAATGGCATGTTGGCCTTTATTGCAAGGGGGTTGGAGTATAAGAGTAAGGAAGTCTTGCTACAATTGTACATGTCCTTAGTGAGACCACACCTGGAGTACTGTGCACGGTTCTGGTCTCCTTATCCAAGGAAGGATATACTTGCTTTGGAGGCGGTGCAATGAAGGTTCACTAGACTGATCCCTGGGACGAGAGGGCTGTCCTATGAGGAGAGATTGTGTAGATTGGGCCTATACTCTCTGGAGTTTAGAAGAATGAGAGGTGATCTCACTGAAACATACAAGATTCTGAAGGGCATTGACAGGGTAGATGCTGAGAGGCTGTTTCCCCCTGGCTGGAGAGTCTAGAACCAGGGGTCACAGTCTCAGGATAAGGGGTCGGCCATTTAAGACGGAGCTGAGGAGGAATTTCTTCACTCAGAGGGTTGTGAATCTTTGGAATTCTCTACCCCAGAGGGCTGTGGATGCTGAGTCTTTGAGTATATTCAAGGCGGAGATCGATAGATTTTTGGACTCTAGGGGAATCAAATATAAATAAAATTCTAACAGGACTAGACAGACTTGATGCAGGAAGGATGTTCCTGATGGCGGGGGTGTCCAGAACCAGGGGTCACAGTCTAAGGATAAGGGGTAAGCCATTTAGGACTGAGATGAGGAGGAATTTCTTCACCCAGAGAGTGGGGAACCTGTGGAATTCTCTACCACAGAAGGCAGTAGAGGCCAATTCATTAAATATATCCAAGAAGGAGTTGGATATATTTCTTAAGGCTAAAGGGATCAAGGTATATGAGGAGAAAGCAGGGACAGGGTACTGAATTTGGATGATCAGCCATGATCTCATTAAATGGCGGAACAGGCTCAAGGGGCCGAATGGACTACTCCTGCTCCTATCTTCTATGTTTCTATGTATGTTTCTACAAGGGATATGGAGATCGGGCGGGAAAGTGGAGTTGAGGCCGATGATCATTGAATGGCGGAGCAGGCTCGAGGGGCCGTATGGCCTACTCCTGCTCCTATTTCTTATGTTCTTATAAAACCTCAACATAGGATACACAACAATATCCTACAAAAACCCATCAGGTGGCCCACACAGTCTCTGGTGTGTGGCAGCACGGAAATGGGTGACCGTTTATCCCGTGGTGCACTATCCTGTTCACGTCATGCGCATGGATTTGGCTTGTAAGAAACGAGAGGATGCTTCTGGGAAAGAGCGTTGGGAGAAAGGCCAAATTCTAACCAACAGTAAGCTATCCTTACCCTCGAAAGGCTTGTCCAACTGCACCCAGTCCTTCTGAATGAAGTTGCAATAGTCCTTCCCCAGCCAGAGTTTTCCTTCGGCGTTGCACTCCACCGGTTCCACCCAGCAGCGAGATTGGCGCTCCTTCTCCTCTTCAACCCTGGCGCCCTCGCTCTCCCGACTTCTCTCCAGGTGTTCCTCCTCACTGTGATTATTGACCTAGGGGAATAAAATGATAGGCGGTGCCAATGCGCGGTCAACTGTAGCTCCCCGAGTAGCACCCTCGCCTCTGCCTCTGCCTCAGAAGGTCGTGGGTTCGAAGTCCCACTCAGAGAGACTTGAGCCCATAATCCAGGCCGAGACTCCCAGCGCAGTACTGGGCAGACGTTGACGACGAAGTCCAACGGCGCCTTCAGTGTCCCAGTGCAGCCTTCGGTCGCCTGAGGAACAGAGTGTTTGAAGACCAGGACCTCAAACCCAGCACCAAGCTCATGGTCTACAGAGCAGGAGTGATACCTGCTTCAGAGACATGGACCATGTACAGCAGGCACCTCAAAGCACTGGAGAGGTACCACCAACACTGGCTCCACAAGATCCTGCAAATCTTTTGGCAGGGTAGGCGCACCAACGTCAGTGTTCTCGCTCAGGCCAACATCCCCAGTATCGAAGCTTTGACCACGCTCGATCAGCTCCGATGGACGGGTCACATCGTCCGCATGCCCGATACGAGACTCCCAAAACAAGCGCTCTACTCAGAGCTCCGACACGACAAGAGAGCCCCAGGTGGGCAGAGGAAACGATTCAAGGACACCCTCAAAACCTCCTTGAAAAAGTGCAACATTCCCCACCGACACCTGGGAGTCCCTGGTCCAAGACCGCACAATGTGGAGGAGAAGCACCCGGGAAGGTGCCGAACACCTCGAGTCTCTTTGCCGGGAGCAAGTGGAAGCCAAGCACAAACAGCGCTCATCAACCCAAGCACCCCACCTACCCGCCCCTTCAACCACCGTCTGCCCCACCTGTGACAGAGACTGTAGGTCCTGCATTGGACTCATCAGTCACCTGAGAACTCATTTTTAGTGTGGAAGCAAGTCATCCTCGGTTCCAAGGGACTGCCTAAGAAGAAGAAGGGGAAGTGCAGCACTGTAGGAGGCACCGTCTTTTGGATGAGACATTAAACCGAGGCCCCTATCTGCCCTCTTGGGCAGATGTAAAAGATCCCATGGAGCTATTTCAAATAAATATTTATCCTTCACCCAACATCGGAACAAGAAACAAGAGAAAATGCTGGAAGCACTCAGCAGGTCAGGCAGCATCGTGGAGAGAGAAACAGAGTTAATGTTTCAGGTCGAGGACCCTTCGTCAGAACAAGAGTAGTCCATTTAGCCCTTTGAACCTAACTTTAAAGGTTATGCCACAATGTTCTAGACTCCCACCACCAGAGGAAATAGTTTCTCTCTCTATCGATCCTATTGACTCCTTTAATCATCTTAAACACCTCAATTAGATCACCCTTAAATCTTCTATACTCGAGGGAATATGAGCCGAGTCTGTGCAACCTGTCCTCGTCACAAACAGATTATCTGGCCATCTATCTCATTGCTATTTGTGGGAGCTTGCTGTGCACAACATTGGCTGCCAGTGTTTTCCCATATTATAACAGTGACCACACTTCTTAGAAACATGGAACCATAGAAACATAGGAGCAGCGGTAGGCCATTCGGCCCTTCGAGCCTGCTCTGCCATTCAATATGATCATGGCTGCTCCTCTAGCTCAATACCATATTCCCGCTCTCTCCCCATACCCCTTGATGCCTTTTTCATCTAGAAATCTATCTCCTTCTTAAATATATTCAATGACTTGGCCTCCACAGCCTTCTGTGGTAGAGAATTCCACAGGTTCACCACCCTCTGAGTGAAGAAATTCCTCCTCATCTCAGTCCTAAATGTCCTACCCCGTATCCTGAGACAGTAACCCCCTCGTTCTCGACCCCCCAGCCAGGGGAAACATCCTCCCTGCATCCAGTCTGTCTAGCCCTGTCAGAATTTTATACGTTTCCACGAGATTCCCTCTCATTCTTCTAAACTCTAGTGAATACAGGCCTAGTCGACCCAATCTCTCCTCATACGACAGTCCTGCCATCCCAGGAATCAGTCTGGTGAACCTTCGCTGCACTCCCTCTATGGCAAGTATATCCTTTCTTCGGTAAGGAGACCAAAACTGCACACAGTACTCCAGGTGTACTTCATTGGCTGTAAAGCACTTTGGGACAGTCCTGAGGTCGTGAAAGGCGCTATAGAAATGCAAGTCTTTCTTTTTGATCACTTGGTTGGTGGCAGTGGGAAAGGGGGTTCATTTCCTTGGGGCTGTCAATTTGGTGCATGTCCTATCTACAAAGACAGACAGACTTGCATTTCCATCGCGCCTTTCATGACCACTGGATGTCCCAAAGCGCTTTACAGGCAAACATAGAAACATAGAAGATAGGAGCAGGAGTAGGCCATTCGGCCCCTCGAGCCTGCTCCGCCATTCAATGTGATCATGGCTGATCATCCAAATTCAGTACCCTGTCCCTGCTTTCTTCCCATACCCCTTGATCCCTTTAGCCTTAAGAAATATATCCAATTCCTTCTTGAATATATTTAATGTACTGGCCTCCACCGCCTTCTGTGGTAGAGAATGCCACAGGTTCACCACTCTCTGGGTGAAGAAATTCCTCCTCTTCTCAGTCCTAAATGGCCTACTCCTTATCCTTAGACTGTGACCCCTGGTTCTGGACTCCCCGACCATCGGGAACATCCTTCCTGCATCTAGTCTGTCCAGTCCTGTTAGAATTTTATAAGTTTCAATGAGATCCCCTCTCATTCTTCTAAACTCCAGCGAGTACAAGCCCAATCGACCCACTCTCTCCTCATACGTCATTCCTGCCATACCAGGTATCAGCCTGGTGAATCTTCGCTGCACTCCTTCCATGGCAAGAACATCCTTCCTCAGATAAGGCAACCAAAACTGCACACAATACTCAAGATGTGGTCTCACCAAGGCCTTGTACAACTGCAGCAAGACATCCTTGTTCCTGTACTCAAACCCTCTCGCTACAAAGGCCAACATACCATTTGCCTTCTTAACCGCCTGCTGCACCTGCATGCTTACCTTCAGCAACTGGTGCACAAGGACACCCAGGTTTCGTTGCACTTCCCCTTCGCCCAATCTATTGCCATTCAGGTAATAATCTGCCTTCCTGTTTTTGCCACCAAAGTGGATAACCTCACATTTATCCACGTTATATTGCTTCTGCCCAATCACCCAACCTATCCAAATCATCCTGGAGTTTCTCGGCATCCTCCTCACAGCACGCACGCCCACCCAGCTTTGTGTCGTCTGCAAACTTGGAGATATTACATCTAGTTCCCTTGTCTAGATCATTAATATATATTGTGAATAGCTGGGGTCCAAGGACCGATCCCTGCGGTACCCCACTAGTCACTGCCTGCCACTCGGAAAAAGACCCGTTTATTCCAACTCTTTGCTTCCTGTCTGCCAACCAGTTTTCTATCCAAGTCAATACCTTGCCCCCAATCCCATGTGCCTTAACTTTACACGCTAATCTCTTATGCGGGACCTTATCGAAAGTCTTCTGAAAGTCCAGATACACCACATCCACTGGTTCTCCCTTATCTATTTTACCAGTTACATCCTCAAAAAATTCCAGTAGATTAGTCAAGCGCGATTCACCTTTTGTAAATCCATGTTGACTTTGTCCGATCCTGTCACTGTTTTCCAAGTGCTCAGCTATTACATCCTTTATAATGGACTCTAGCATTTTCCCCACTACCGATGTCAGACTTACCGGTCTGTAATTCCCCGTTTTCTCCCTACCACCTTTTTTGAACAGTGGGGTAACATTAGCTACCCTCCAATCCATGGGTACTGTTCCAGATTCCATCGAATGTGGGAAGATGATCAGCAATGCATCTACTATTTCTAGGGCCACTTCCTTAAGTACCCTAGGATGTAGATTATCAGGCCCTGGGGATTTATCGGCCTTCAATCCCATCAATTTCCTTAACACCATTTCCCTACAAATACTGATTTCTTTCAGTTCCTCCCCTTCATCAGACCCTATGTTCCCCGACATCTCTGGGAGGTTATTTGTGTCCTCCTTTGTGAAGACAGAACCAAAATATGTATTTAATTGGTCTGCCATTTCTTTGTTACCCATTATAAATTCCCCTGATTCTGACTGCAAGGGACCTATGTTTGACTTCACCAATCTTATTCTCTTCACATATCTATAGAAGCTTTTACAGTACTTTTGAAGTAAATTCACTGTTGTAACGTAGGGAAACTCGCTGGACAATTTGAGCACAGCAAGCTCCCACACACAGCAATGTGATAATGACCAGATCATCTGTTTTAATCATGTTGACTGAAGGATAAATATTGGCCCCAGGGAAAACTCCCCTGCTCTTCTTCGAAATAGTGGCTGTGGGATCTTTTACATCCACCCGAAAGGGCAGACGGGGCCTCGGTTTAACGTCTCCTCCGGCAGGGCGGTGCTCCCTCAGTACTGTACTGGGGGTGTCAGCCTAGCCTTTTCTGCTCGAGTCTCTGGAGTGGGACTCGAACTCACGACCTTCTGACTCAGAGGCAAGGGCGCTGTCCACTGAGCCACAGCTGACTGTGGCAAGGTGGGAAATAGAGCATAACATAAGAAATAGGAGCAGGAGTGGGCCATTCGGCCCATTGCGCCTGCTCCGTCATTCAATAAGATCATGGCTCATCTCCCACTCCACTTTCCCGCACTATCCCCATATCCCTTGATTCCAATATTCAAATAACTATCGATCTCGGTTTTGAATATACTCACCGACTGAGCCTCCACAGCCCTCTGGGGTAGAGAATTCCAAAGATTCACCACACTCTGAGTGAAGAAATTTCTCCTCATCTCAGTCCTAAATGGCCGAGCTCTTATTCTGAGACTGTGACCCCTGGTTCTAGACTCCCCAGCCAGGGGAAACATCAGCCCTGCATCTACCCTGTCAAGCCCTGTAAGAATTTTGGATGTTTCAATGAGATCACTTCTCATTCTTCTAAACTCTCAAGAATATAGGCCTAGTCTACTCAATCTCTCCCCATCCCAGGAGAAGAGAAAAAGCTACAAATTAAATTCGATCGAAAGAGTCGTTTGTACCTGGTCTGACGTGCGATTGGCTTGCTCTTCATTCCCCAAGTCGGTGAGGCGATACTCCTGGTCGTCCCACCTCCCGTAGGCCAGGTCCAGCCCACCGAGGAAGGCCACCGTCTGATCGATGAGCACCACCTTCTCGTGGTGAGCCCAAAGCAGCACGGTCGACGAAACGTGGTCTGGGTGCCTCATCACCTGCCAAAGGAAAGGGCGGGCGCGAGAAAGAACAAAAGTTACAGGGTGCCATAGCTTCAGGTCGGGCGCGAGCCACAGACAGTCAAAAAAACCCCACTGAAGACCATCAGCCATCTCCAGAGAGTATAGGCCCAATCTACTCAAGAAACATGTCATCGCCTCCTTAGCAAAACTAAAATCAAATGGAGTGTGAATGGTTTGCAGAGGTCAGAACTGCTCACTAAACCCGTTTCCTGACTCCTGGTATTATAGGTTGTTGCTGGTTCCATATCACAGAGGACCGTCCTGCATTTAGAAAGAACGAAGGAAAGACTCGCACTTTTATCTTTTTTAAAAAATTCGTTTATGGGGTCTGGGCATCGCTGGCAATGCCAGCATTTATTTCCCATCCCTCGTTGCCCTTGAGAAGGTGGTGGTGAGCCGCCTTCTTGAACCACTGCAGTCCGTGTGGTGAAGGTGCTCCCACAGTGCTGTTCGGGAGGGAGTTCCAGGATTTTGACCCAGCGACGATGAAGGATCGGCCGATATGTCTCCAAGTCAGGATGGTGTGTGACTTGGCGGGGAACTTGGAGGTGGTGGTGTTCCCATGCGCCTGCTGCCCTTGTCCTTCTAGGTGGAAGAGGTCGCGGGTTTGGGAGGTGCTGCCGAAGAAGCCTTGGCGAGTTGCTGCAGTGAATCTTGTAGATGGTACACAGTGCAACCACGGTGCGCCGGTGGTGGAGGGAGTGGATGTTTAAGGTGGTGGATGGGGTGCCAATCAAGCGGGCTGCTTTGTCCTGGATGGTGTCGAGCTTCTTGAGTGTTGTTGGAGCTGCACTCATCCAGGCAAGTGGAGAGTATTCCATCACACTCCTGACTTGTGCCTTGTAGATGGTGGAAAGGCTTTGGGGGAGTCAGGAGGTGAGACACTCGCCGCAGGATACCCAGCCTCTGACCTGCTCTTGTTGCCACAGTATTCATGTGACTTGTCCAGTTAAGTTTCTGGTCAATGGTGACCCTCAGGATATTGATGGTGGGAGATTCGGCGATGGTAATACCGCTGAATGTCAAGGGGAGGTGGTTAGACTCTCGCTTGTTGGAGATAGTCATTGCCTGGCACTTGTGTGGCGCGAACGTTACCTGCCATTTATCAGCCCAAGCCTGAATGTCATCCAGGTCATGTTGCATGCGGGCATTATCTGAGGAGTTGTGAATGGCACTGAACACTGTGCAGTCATCAGCGAACATCCCCATTTCTGACCTTCTGATATTCTCTTGGGAAGGTCTCAAAAGTACTTCACACACAAGCAATCTCTTTGAAGTGCAGTGACGGTTATTGAGCTGGAATTTGATGTGTGCGCCACACAAGGATCCCGCGATCCCCGTGTCGAGAACTTGGGTTTTCTGACCTTCAGTTCAATTCACCGGACCGTAGTTGGGACTCCACTTGTTCGAACTACTGTGACGTCAACAGGCTGCCTAAGCAGCCAATCAAAAGGCGGAATTCTCTCAGACAGTGTGCAGGGAAGCGAGTAAGCCCTTCAAATTCTAGGAACACAGGAGCAGGAGGAGGCCATTCAGCCCCTCCCGCCATTCAATGAACTCACGGCTGATCTGCGACCTAACTTTTTAAAATAGTTAGAGAGAGCAATGGGAAGATTGGGGCTCTCACATGGGGAAAAGGTAAACCTGAAGTAAAGATGGACAAACTTTTGTTTTGTTGAAAAGTTTCTTAAAAATTTTAATTTTTATTAAAATGGACAAATTTCACACCGCTCAAAATTAAAATGAGTTTTCCAGGCCCTTAACCTTTGTTTGGTGTGTTGGCCTTCATTGCAAGAGGATTCGAGTACAGGAGCAAGGATGTCTTACTACAGTTATACAGGGCCTTGGTGAGACCACACCTGGAGCACTGTGTGCAGTTTAGGTCTCCTTACGCAAGAAAGGATATACTTACCATAGAGGGAGTGCAGCGAAGGTTCACCAGACTGATTCCTGGGATGGCAGGACTGTCGTATGAGGGGAGATTGGGTCGACTAGGGTCACTAGAGTTTAGAAGAATGAGAGGGGATCTCGTGGAAACGTATAAAATTCTGACAGGGTTAGATAGGCTGGATGCAGGGACGATGCTTCCCCTGGCTGGGGGGTCTAGAACGAGGGGGTCACAGTCTCAGGATACAGGGTAGGACATTTAGGACTGAGATGAGGAGAAATTTCTTCACTCAGAAGGTGGTGAACCTGTGGAATTCTCTACCACAGAAGGCTGTGGAGGCCAAGTCACTGAATATATTTAAGGAGATAGATAGATTTCTAGACACAAAAGGCATCAAGGGGTATGGGGAGACAATTCGGTAGTTTCGTGCAAGCTTTTAATTCCAGATTTATTTAATGAACTGAATTTAAATTCCCCAGCTGCCATGGTGGGATCTGAACTCATGTCTCATTAGCCCGGGCCTCTGGATTACTCGTCCAGCAACATAACCGCTATACTACCCTACCCTAAAATCAGCATCAGCATCTCCGGCAAGGAGAAGAGTGGAGACGAGCAACATTGAGAGAGGCTGAATCAAGAGGAACCGAGGTCTGTACCGTTATATTTGAATGGAGAGATGTCAACGTCCTCTTGCTGTATTCGCTGTTGATGCCCAAGGCAAGCTCCACTTCCTTGTACAACAGGACAAAGACCTTCACTCCCTGTTCCTGAAAACAAAGGCACGGAAAAAAAAATAAGAGTTCTACTCGCGCTGGATTAGAAACGCACAAAAAACCACATTGAGCACAGGTTGCTTCACAGCCAGGTTGTGACTTCCCACATTCAGAGATGAGATACCTGAACGTGGAACATCCTCCCTGGCCAAGAAGGGCATTTATAAGAAAATACTGCAGATGCTGGAAATCTGAAATAAAAACAGAAAATGCTGGAGATACTCAGCAGGGCAGGCAGCATCTGTGAAGAGAGAGAAACAGAGTTAACGTTTCAGGTCGATGACCCTTGGTCAGACGTCTGGCGAAAGGTCATCGACCTGAAATGTTAACTGTGTTTCTCTCTTCACAGATGCTGCCTGACCTGCTGAGTATCTCCAGCATTTTCTGTTTTTATTTAAAGCCATCTATAAGTCCGGGATGGGCGGGACCCTTTGGCCAGGACAGATGGTCACATTGGTTGCCTGCCGCCCTTCCGCCATCTTGCCCGTGGGCAGGTGGCCCTGGAGAGGGGCCGCATGGTGCCCATCGGTACACTCCAGGCCTCCCGCGGGCGCCACAGGGCATGGAGTGTCTTATCAGCACCACAAATAATGTTATGATTTTGTTTTCTATTCCCTCTGGTTTTGCTAAAAGTATACATGATGATGATATTCCTTTATTAGCTGCGCCTCATTAAAAACAAGGGGGGGGGGGGTGTGGCACATTTAAAATTGGTCTTCTCGTCTGAAGCTGATGTGATTTCATAGGCAAGGGCAGGTGTAAGGAATAGCTGTTAGAATTAAAAACCCCATTTTTAAATCTTAGAACAGTGACCGACAGCAAACTGAAGAAATGCAGCCAGGAATAGATGGCGGGAATGTCAGCAAGGTGAGATAACAAGAGACAAATGGCCGAGACCAGGGCACAGAAGTGGTAAGGGAGTTGTAAAATACAAGACAACACAGGATGGTAGAATGAACCTCCATTCAGTCTGTAAGGGGGACCCCGAGCTTCCGGTCGCCTGTCACTTTAATTCTCCGCTCCACTCAGACCTCACCGTCCTCGGCCTCTTGCATTGTTCCGCTGAAGCTCAGCGTAAGCTCGAGGAACAGCACCTCATCTTTCGATCAGGCACTTTACAGCCCTCTGGACTCAACATAGAGTTCAACAATTTCAGATCATAACCTCGGCCCCAATCATATATATATTTTTCATCCACACTTTTTGTCTGTGTTTTTTCTTCTCTCCCCCATGGCAGCTGTCTTTCATTCTGCCAGCGCAATTCGCACTTCATCTAGAGCCATCCTTTATTTCTTAACCTGTCCCATTACCATCTCCTTTTGCCTTGAATATCTCTTAATGTCTCTTAACCTCTCCTGCCTTCTATCCTATCACAGACCTTCCCTTTCGTTCTTTCATCCCCTCCCCCCTTTCCCAGCCCCTGCACTTGCTTAAAAATCTGTTCCATTTCCTGCTTTTTTCCCGTTCTGACGAAGGGTCATCGACCTGAAACGTTAACTCTGTTTCTCTCTTCACAGATGCTGCCTGACCTGCTGAGTATCTCCAGCATTTTCTGTTTTTATTCCAGATTGCCAGCATCTGCAGTATTTTCTTTTTGTATGGTAGAATGATAGTTAGATAATATGGAGCCAGAAAGTCATAAAATGTCCTTAAAGAAACATAACAAGACATTCCTCAGAACGATAAGAGGGAGGCCTGGTCAGCCATGCAGGCAGGGACGGTGAGGGATGCCCTCCCGCTTCACAATTGGATTATAGATGGGGAACAAATGATTGACACCAGGTAATCACCAGCCAATTGAAATAACTATAAATATAGACGACCGAGGGAGGGAATCAGACAGCGAGGGGCGAAGGCTTCTTCGAGGTGGAAATCAATGCTGGCGTATGCCCAACACCTCCAACAGCTCGAGGGACAAACTAACAGAAGTGACTGCTGCTATCGGCAGCAGAGAGCCGCTGACCTGAGACCTCCACGCTGTCTCATCGGGCATCTAACCGTCTGTCCGGTCATGGCATTCCACTTCAGGGGTTGTAGATCGCTCTCTGCTGTCACGGGTTGTTTGTCTATTATACTTATCGTAACCACATGTAATATCTGAAAATTGCTTTAAACTGTAGCTCTTTAATAAACAGCCTTACAACTCCTAAGAGCCTTTGGGTAATCTGTGTGAGACCCGTGATCCAAATCTGACACAATGACTATAATTCAGTATCTTGCCCAGTGGCCATTCTTTACCCAAGAGACAGGACAAAAAATAGCAAATGGGAATACAGCAAGTTCCAACAAGAGTTCAATTCCCAATCCTTCTCTCCCTGTCCCAGGGATGTGTAGGTCAATTGCACCATCCCAATCTGACAGGGTGGCTCATTTGGTTGCACTCTCACCTCCGAGTCAGAAGGTTGAGGGTTCCCCCCGTCCCGCTCCAGAGACTGGAGCACAAAAATCTCCCAGGCTACCACTCCAGTGCAGTGCTGAGGGAGGGCTGCACTGTCGGAGGTGCCATCTTTCATATAAGACCTTAAACCGAGGCCCCGTCTGCCCTCTTGGGTGGACGTAAAAAATCCCATGGCTACTAGTTTGAAGAAGAGCGGGGGGGAGTTCTCCCCAGTGTCCTGGGGCCAAATATTTACCCCTCAATCAAGATCACTTAAAAACCCCCCCCAGATTATCTGGTCATTATCACATTGCTGTCTGTCGGAGCTTGCTGATAGCAAATTAGTGGCCGTGTTTCCTATAGTACAACGAGTACACTTCAAAAGTACTTCATTGGCTGTAAAGCACTTCGGGACATCCTGAGGTCGTGAAAGGCGCCGTATAAATGCAAGTCTTTCTACTACTGTCCCTCTTCCTATTTCATGGACGTGTAGGTCAGTTTCACTTTCCCAATTCTACAGGAAACTCTCGTTTAAACGGCACCTAACTATCCGGAATTCTCTATTAACCGGCAAAATTCATACTCCGAAAACAACACCTCAACAACTGGAAATATTGCCGAGTCCGAGTCTGCCGCGGTGGCCGAGTTAGTCAGTGGGGGTAGTTCTCCAAACTGCCACTACTCGGCTTCTTGGCGCTGTCGGAAGTCCGAACACCTCAATACCCCTGTAACAGGAGTCTGACTCTCCCGCGCTGCCGGGAGTCTCTTCTGATCCGCCATTTTTCTGTTTACTGTATAAGTTTTGTTTTACTGTTATGTAATTAAAGAGTTATGGATTACCCTCAACTGGCAGTACTGTACTTAATAAACCATCTTCCACCATCCATTTAACACAACATTCTGTAGGTGAGTACCCAATTACTGTATACTGCACATTCCTTGATTTTTTAATTTCTGTTTGTTAAAAATAGCCTCGATAGATAACCCTCTCCGTCATCCGGAATTTTTAATCAACCGGCACCATCCCGGTCCCGTCGGTGCCGGATACCAAAGAGTTTCCTGTACTGGGAACCGACGTGATCAATGGCACCTTCCCAAACCTCTTGAAATTTTAACAACTGCACTGTAGGCTGTTGAACTTGCGTTGGAGGCAGTTCAGAGAAGGTTCACTGGGCTGATTCCTGAGATGAAGGGGTTGTCTTTTGAGGATGGGCCGATACTCATTGGGGTTTAGAAGAATGAGAGGGGATCTTATTGAAACATATAAGATTCTGAGGGGGGATTGACAGGGTGGATGCCGAGAGGATGTTTCCCCTAGAACTAGGGGGCATAGATTCAGAATAAGGGGTCGCCCATTTAAGGCGGAGATGAGGAGGAATTTCTTCTCTGAGGGTCGTGAATCTTTGGAATTCTTTACCTCAAAGAGAAAGCAGATCCTGCTCTAACACACAGGTCAAAACACAGCCGCCGAACATTTCCCCCCTTAATTTAATTTTCTGTCTTGTTATCCCTGAAGATAACTGGCGCACAGTTCCACAGGCCTCCGTTAGCTGGTTACTCTTACTGCGTGAGTGTGGGTCCATCATGGGGCCCAGTAAACCAGCCCAGTGCTGGGGGCAGAGACGGAGTGTGAGTAACACTGACCATCGCAACAGGTACGGCGGGTGTTGCGCTATCAGTTTGACTCCTTATGTCAACACAGCAGATAAACCACTGAGAACATTCACCGTCTCAGATCCCAGCGACAGCGCGAGTTGGAGTTTGGCCATTCGTATCCCGAGATTTAATTCTCACACGGCAGCCAGAGTTCAGTTTGCACAAACACGAGATTCTTTGTTGGGTGCGGAGTCCAGTCTGAGTGGGGCTGTCCTACGTTTGATCACGCCCATGTGGACGGCCGGTGATGTTTGCACGAAATACTCTCCGAGGCTGAGTCAGTGAATATATTCAAGGCGGAGATAGACAGATATTTGAGCTACAGGGGAGTCGAGGGTTATGGGGAGCGGGCGGGAAAGTGGAGTTGAGGCCAAGATCAGATCAGCCATGATCTTATTGAATGGCGGAGCAGGCTCGAGGGGCCGACTCCTGCTCCTGTTTCTTATGCTACTAAATTGTGAAATTCTTGCTTTTCCTGGTCAGTCAGACAAGTCCATCGGTTACCCACCGCCTTGCGTTGCAGAAGGTTGTCCAGCCTCCAGTAGTTATCTTTCGCCGGTCTCTTCAGGTGGATCTCCGGGCTCAGCCTGTAAGGAGGAAAGACAATGCCAGGCTAGTGCGACTTCTTTCAGTGCTGAGCACCCTGAACCAAAAAAAAACAACTGGTCAGGTGGGCAGAACAGTGGCAAAACGGAATTCAATCCGGAGAAATGTGATGGTAAGGCATTTGGGGAAGAGCCAACAAGGCAAGGGAACATGTGGAAAAACTCAACTATTCGTGAATGAAGGTTTCGGACAGAATAAATAAGGAGAAAAGGTTTCCAGTGGCAGGAGGGTCGGTAACCAGAGGACACAGATTTAAGATAATTGGCAAAAGAACCAGAGGGGGAGATGAGGAGAATTATTTTTACGTGGCGAGTTATAATCTGGAATGCGCTGCCCGAAAGAAGCAGATTCAATAGTAACTTTCAGTACGGAATTGGATAAATACTTGATAAAGATAAATTTGTAGGGCTACAGGGAAAGAGCAGGGGGGAGCGGGACTAATTGGGAGAGCTCGTTCAAAGAGCCGGCACAGGCACGATGGGCCGAATGGCCTCCTCCTGTGCTGTTTCAGTCTATGGTTGAAATATGGACGGACGGTATTGCTGTCTGAACAAAAGGAACGATTGACTCACCACCAGTCAGCAATGAAGATCTCTTCCTTAGCTTGTTCCAAAGCATCAGCCACTGCCGAGAAATAGCCACTGCCATTCACAAACCTGCAAACAAGGGCAAGAGGAGAAAGGGCACTGCCAGTTACAACACTGCTGCAATGAAAGAGAAATTGGCCGAAAAAATTCGGTTGATTTGCGATTCCCGTTAGAGGGCACTAACGGGGCGTAAAGCATCTAGTGCCCGGGCGCGGAGCCGCCAACGCCTCCCGCGGAATTGAGCAGGAGGTTAGCGGCGGCAGTAACCGTTAGCGCCCCGTGGGCGCTGCGCCCCCAGCAATGACATCATCGCTGTGCGTAGCGCCCAGGCCGCGATCTTCGGTAGCGCCCCCTGACTTACCGCCGGACGCCATGTCCGACGGGGTCAGGGGGGCCGACCTGCGGCCGAGGCGACGCTAATTAAAGGGGAGGTGCCGGGTAGCCATTTTTGTTGCTGGCCGCCTGCCAGCACCTGCCCCCTCTGCCATCCCCGACCTTCTTACCCGCGCCCCGCCGCGGAGTGCCGGCTCTGCTCCGTAAGCCCGGCACTTCTCGAGTGCCGAGTTCTTTTGCTGGCACTCTGATCCCTAGTGGCCCAGCTGGGCCCCGGGGTCGGCCCCTTCCCTTTAATAAGGGAAGGCCTGCAGTACTGCGGCTCGACGTGCCACAGCGCCCGCCGTGATACTCACTCGCAGCGCCCCAAGAGGGAGGCAGGGCGCTTCCAGTAGCTCCCCGCTTCCCTCTTGGGCGCTACCGGTGAATTTTGGCCCCGGGGGCGCTAAAAGTAGCGCCCCGGCGAAGTTAGCGCCCCAAAGGAGGCGCGACTCAATTTTTCCCCCAAAGGCTTCAAACAACGATATTTCACCTTCAGCCACTGGATGTGTTCGACTCACTGAGAGCAGCACTGATCGGTGTCTCGAGCTCGCAGTGCCGGCCGTGGTTTAAGTGGGGTCGCACTCTCGCTCTCGGAGCCAGAGGGTCCCGGGTTCGAGCCCCACTCCAGCGGCTTGAGCCCCATAACCCAGACAGACACTCCCTGTGCAGCATTGAGGGAGCGCCGCACTGCCGTCTTTCAGATGAGACGTTAAACCGAGGGCCCCGGCTGCCCCCGGTAAAAGATCCCACGGCCACTATTTCGAAGAGGAGCCGGGGAGTTACCCCTGGTGTCCTGGCCGATAATTTATCCCTTAGCCATCACCTTCAAAACAGATGATCTGGTCATTATCACATCGCTGTTCGTGGGATCTTGCTATGTGCTAGTTGGCTGCCGCGTTTCCTACATTACAACAGCGACTGCACTTCAAAAAGTACTTACAGGAAACTTTGGTTTATCCGGAGGTTGTATGTCCGGAATACTCGATCTAACGGCAAAAAACAGGAGCCGTTTTCTCTAAGTTTTTTTTAGATCTCGTTCTTTTTTCCCCCCCTCCCCCAGTCAGCCACTGCAAGGTCTGTAGTTATAGCAACAGCTTCAGCTACAGACGCTTGCAGCTGCAGCCGACTCTTTAGAAGCTGTTGCTAAGCAACAGTGTTTGTTGTCAGATACGGAAATGAAAACCTCCGTACGCTTCAACATTAACTTTGTATGTCCGGCAGTTTTGATAGATCGGCAACACGCCGGTCCCGGATATCACAAAGTTTCCTGTAATTAGCTGTAAAGCGCTTTGGGATGTCGTGAAAGGCGCTATATAAATGCACGTATTTCTTTATCTTGCACATTCTAACTCTCTTTTCACTCCTCAGCCAGTAGCGTGCGGTCCGTGGGAGATTGCCCCCTTGTTTCCTCACGCGTTTACCCACATTTACCTTAAAAACGAAATCAAAAGCAGTGTGCAAGAGGCGGGGGTGATATTTACCATCGGACCTGGATGTTATGGCGGGCAGGAACAAAGGAATCAAAGCGATGTTCTGTGAGGAAGTCCTGACCGTGCCTCTCTGCCAGATTGGTTATTTCCTGCTTCCACCAGCAGGCCTGCCGATAGCTGCTGCACTTAATGATCAGAGTCCTGGGCGAGAGAGAGAGGAACAACAGGAAACAGTGGTTTATGTAAAACGGTGTGGTTGGACTGATTATTATTACGCTGCGGTAAAAAGAGATGAACTGTCAGCCAGAGAGTACTACAGCGTAGAACGGCAGCGAGTCAGAGACTCCCGTGTTGTTAATGCATCCAACTGAACATCAACTCTTGGGTTAGACGGGAATCACGTCGTTTACAAACACACTGGGCCGGATATTCCGATCCCTACGGGTGTGTACGCGCCGTGTACTCATCCGTAGAGACATCGGAAATGCCGGTTTCAGACATGCAGTGCTCATGTGCTGGAAACCGGCATTTCCGATCGGTCAAGAAAGCTCTTGACAGATCCTCCGGCTGCCCGGGAGACGGGCCTCTGCGGGCGGATAGTTCCGCTTTTTGGAGACCCTCCGCCCGCAGAAAACACTTACAATTCTTGCGCCTGGTAAAAACGTAAGGCCTGCTGTTACCAGGATAAGAGTTGAAAAAAGTAAAAAAAATTACAACATTTTTCCACTGATTTATCATTTAAAAATACTTATATTTAAGTTTATTTTTAGCCCCGTTAAAAACTTTAATTATTTTTTTCAAAAATTTAAATTTTTGTTTAAAATAGTTTATTTATGTAATTTCAAGTCATTTTAAAAATGTGATAGTAAAACTTCAAATAAATTTGAAAAAATATGTTTTGGGGGTGATCTCCATTCATATAATTGACAGGTCTTCCTGTCAAATGTATGAAAGGAGATTCCCTTCTCTGATTGGCTCCCCGTGATCCCAGGGGCGCAGGTAGTTTGCAGCGTCCCTGGGATACGTGGGCCCTGCGCACCGGCAGTTTGGAGAGGCCCAACAGCGGAACTGTGCGCCTCCCGGGAGCCCTCAGATAAGGGCGCAGATTTTTCCAGATCATACATAGAAACATAGAAGATAGGAGCAGGAGTAGGCCATTCGGCCCCTCGAGCCTGCTCCGCCATTCAATGAGATCATGGCTGATCATTCAAATTCAGTACCCTGTCCCTGCTTTCTCCCCATATGCCTTGATCCCTTTAGCCTTAAGAAATATATCCAACTCTTTCTTGAATATATTTAATGAACTGGCCTCCACCGCCCTCTGTGGCAGAGAATTTCACAGGTTCACCACTCTCTGGGTGAAGAAATTCCTCCTCATTTCAGTCTTAAATGTCCTACCCCTTATCCTTAGACTATGACCCCTGGTTCTGGACTCCCCGACTATCGGGAACATCCTTCCAGCATCTAGTCTGTCCAGGCCTGACAGAATTTTATAGGTTTCGATGAGATCCCCTCTCAATCTTCTAAACTCCAGTGAGTATAAGCCCAATCGACCCAGTCTCTCCTCATACGTCATTCCTGCCATCCCAGGTATCAGTCTGGTGGATCTTCGCTGCGCTCCCTCCATGGCAAGAACGTCCTTCCTCAGATAAGGCGACCAAAACTGCACACAATACTCAAGGTGCGGTCTCACCAAGGCCCTGTACAACTGTAGCAAGACATCCTTGTTCCTGTACTCGAACCCTCTTGCTACGAAGGCCAACATACCATTTGCCTTGCGGGAGGCTTGCGATCGGAATATCTGGGCCACTGTCCCGGATTTTGACGACAGCGGCGAATGCACGGTGCTTGCCCTTATTTAGACTTGCTGTGGGTTTGTGCTCTGCAACTTGCTGCGATTCGAGAGCCAAACTAGCGTGGCGCCCTCTACAGGGACCTGTGTGAACAGGGCAAGCCTCCTTAACCAATCAGATCGAAGAATCCTTACTGAGACACGCAGAGCCTGAACCAGGACGTGTACATTAGAACAGTTAATTGAATCATGTACAGAACATGAAATAAAAAGGAAAGAAAGATGGGATTCAGAGAGAAGATAAGAGAGAAAGAAAAACTTAAAAATGTATTAAATTAAAAAAAATCTCCAACAATAATTAAAATCTGAAGGAATGAGACTCCACACTTGTAAAAGTTAATTTTCAGGGCCGGAGAGGTTGTTTGGCAGTATTTAAGACTAACCATGCCGTTAAAACTTTACTTAGACTGGACAAGCCCCAACTTTTTCTGGCATGTTTAGTGGGTATCTATCATGCAAGCACAGCAAATTCACGCCATTCCAGGTATTTAAATGCCGAAACTCCAGGGGAGATACTGGCATCGGAAAGCTTCTGGAGGAGCAGGGCAACTCGGAGAGCAACTTCCAGATTTCACTGCGTGGGTGTGGTCGCTGGAAGTTGCTGCAAGAACCAGAGGCGACACGAGGAAAAGCTTCTTTTACGCAACGATTGGTCAAGATTTCAATTGCACTGCCTGATAGGGTGGTAGAAACATTCAATAGTAGCCTTCAAAAGGGAATCGGATAAATACTTTGAAGGTGAAAAAAATTGCCGGGATATGGGGAAAGAGCGGGGGAGTGGGACTAACTGGATTGCTCTTCCAAAGAGCCGGCGCAGACTCGATGGGCCGAATGGCCTCTTTTTCTGTGCTGTGCTAGCCTATGGTTCCATCGGGGTGATTTTGCCAATGGAGGCGTGACTCCCACTTGTTGGGTTTCAGTCCCGCCTCCATCAACTTCTGGCCAACCCACGCTACTTTCCCTTGATTGACCTCGTTAGCAGGCCAATTAAGGGAAAGCTGGTTGCAGAGAACGTCAACGTATGACGTTTCATGATGAATTGTCATTGTTTGACAGCTCTGATGGTTATTGCATCTGAGAATGCAACGGCCATCTCTCATCTGCAACACGGAGTTGCGAGACTCTCCGCATACACACCGACTGAAGCCTACAGGAAGAAACAAAAAGGTAAGTACACTTTTACTAACACTTTCCACTTACCTCACATACTTACCTCTCCACTCTTGCCCCCATCACTCACCTTCACAGCGCACTTTTGCACCCCTCCGACCCTCTCTGACCCACTGCTCGCCTCGGTGACCCTGGCGGGGTTCGCAGCCTTCAGGAAGCCCGGTGGCATAGTGGTTAGCACTGTTGCCTCACAGCGCCAGGAACCCGGGTTCGAATCCGGCCTCGGGTGACTGTCTGTGTGGAGTTTGCACATTCTCCCCGTGTTTGCGTGGGTTTCCTCCGGGTGCTCCGGTTTCCTCCCACAGTCCAAAGATGTGCGGGTTAGGTTGATTGGCTATGATAAATTGACCCTTAGTGTTAGGGGGATTAAATACGTGGGGTTACGGGGATAGGGTGGGATATGTGTTGATGTAGGGGTTACGGGGATCGGGTGGGATATGTGTCGGTGCAGGCTCGATGGGCCGAAATGGCCTCTATCTGCACTGTGGGGTTTCTGTGATTCTGTGACTTGAGGGCAAAATGGGGATAATCCTATTTTCTGCCTGTTAACTACCTGTTAACAGGCAGTTAATAGGCTTTAATCCCTTCCCGCCTCCAAGGAGACAGGACCCGGCACGGGACGGCTACCTGCCTCTTCGGAAGATGTCATTTTCCCAGCAGCCCCGCCTCCCCAGGGCTGGCAAGATCGCGCCCCATGATTCGATAACTGTGTGCGCCGATAGCCTTACCGTTATTTTATCACTGCAAAAAACCCGGGCCAATGTGTGTTTGTCAAAAGGAACAATTCCCGCACTCAGGAAACTTGAGTGGAAAGTGGGAAAGCCAATCCATGCCTTGCCCATCGACCGTCTCAAAAACTTTACTTTGAAACATTCACCACAAGAATCCTGGATTTAGACCTGGTGTCCCTCGCTGGTACTGCAGTCGTCACCACTTACAACGTCCACATTTAAAACGTCAGTCGCCTATATCGGCCCAAAAGCCATAACTGTTAGCATTAACGCTAATTTCAAAGCTGCTGTTTACCTTGTCTTAAGTGTCCATTTATTTCGGACGGAAGTGAACTATTCCGACGCTCTCCTGGCCGGCCTCCATAAACCCGAGCTCATCCAAAACTCGGCTGCCCCTGTGTCCTAACGCGCTCCACGTCCCATTCACCCATCGCCCCCCGTGCTCGCTGACCTACATCGGCTCCCAGTTCAAATTCTCATCCTTGGTTTCAAATCCCTCCATGGCCTTGCCCCTCCCTATCTCTGTAACCACCTCCAGCCCCACAACCCCCCCCGAGATCTCTGCTCTCCTCCAACTCTGGCCTCTTGCACCATCCCCCGATTTCCATCGCTCCACCATTGGCGGCCGTGCCTTCAGCCGCCTGGGCCCCAAGCTCTGGAATTCCCTCCCTAAACCTCTCCGCCTCTCTCTCCCTCTCCTTTAAGATGCTCCTTAAAACCTACCTCTTTGACCAAGCTTTTGATCATCTGGCTTAATATCTCCTTATGTGGCTCGGTGTCAAATTTTGTTTGATAATCGCTCCTGTGAAGCACCTTGGGACGTTTTACTATGTTAAAGGCACTGTCTGTCAGCTGAGGCCCAGTTGGTCACACACTCACCTCTGAGTCAGAAGATTGCGGGTTCAAGTCCCACTCCAGGGACTTGAGCACATAAAGCTAGGTTGGCACTCCCAGTGGAGTACGGCACTGTTGGAGGTGCCGTCTTTCGGATGAGACATTAAACCAAGGCCTGGTCCACTCTCTCAGGTAAATGTAAAAGATCCCAGGGCACTATTTCAAAGAAGAGCAGGGGAGTTCTCCCCGGTGTCCTGGGGCCAATATTTATCCCTCAACCAACATAACAAAAACAGATGATCTGGTCATTATCACATTGCTGTTTGTGGGAGCTTGCTGTGCACAAATTGGCTGCCTCGTTTCCTGCATTACAACAGTGACCACACTTCTAAAAGTACTTTGTTGGCTGTAAAGCGCTTTGGGACATCCGGTGGTCGTGAAAGGCGCTATAGAAATGCAAATCTTTCTTTTTCCCCCCAAAAGTGAAAGGGGGGCAGGTACTGGCAGTCGGCCAAAATAAAAATGGCCACCCGACACCTGCCCTTTAACTTGCGCCGTCTGATCCTGTTGGACATATCGTGCGTCAATAGGTCAGGGGGCGCACGGGAAGTTTGCGGCCAGGGCGCGAGCACGTCATTGCCAGCGGTGCGGGGCGCTATCGGCCACCGCCGCCGCTAACCTCCCGCTGAATTCCGCGGGTTGTATTAGCGGCGCTGCGCCTGGGCGCTAGGGGATTTGCGCCCCGTTACACCCACCCACCCCCCGACAAACCAACTCGATTTCCCCCCCCACCAATGAATTAGAGGGAGCAGAAATACTGCCCGATGGCCGTTTTACATAAACTACTTATCGATCCCGAAAGGATAGAGCCTGTCCCAGGAATAAGGATTGGGAGAAATTCACAGACTAGTCTCCCTTACAACCTTTGTCTCCTGACCCGACAGTCTAGTCTAAACTATTTAGTTGGGAGGAAAAATTTGGTTGCTTTGCGCCTCCCGCTGACGCCCTGTTGGGCACAAAGCACCTGGCGCCCGGGCGCGGCGATGTTTGCGCCGCTCGCAAAATTGACCAGACATTTTGTGGCGGCGCTAAACACGACCGCCACGATCTCCTGCGCCCGCAGATCGTGACGTCAGTCGAACGTGCAACGCCCGGGGCTGGATATTGAGCGGCGCCCCCTGCCTTACCGCCTGCCGCTAGCAGCAACAGGTTGAGGGGAGCGTTTTGCAGTCAGGAAGGGACTGGGGGGAGCGCTGTTTAAAGGCGGCCGCTTCCTGACTTTTTTTGTCGCCGACATTTTTGCACCACGTATTCTGAGAGAGAGAGACTTCTGGAGATTCAACGTTGTGTGAAGGAGCTTTGGGTACTGAGCAGCATTTTGCAGGTTCATTTCGATTTGACCTTCCTTGCACCCGGGTGCTACTTGCTTTGCGCCCTGTTAGAGCCCTCTCGGAGCGCTAACGGGAGGTGCAAAGCAACCGAATTTTGCCCCCATAGAATGCGTGTTAGGCAAGGGTATTAAGGGTTACGGAACCAGGGCGGGTAGAAGGAGCTAAGATACAGATCAGCCATGATCCCATTGAATGGCAGAAGAGGCTCGAGGGGCTGAATGGCCTCCTCCTGTTCCCATGTCCCACCCACCTCAGCACCTGAGAAGATGCCCAAACAGACTAGAGGAGCAAGCCAAGAAGTCGAGAGGTCGAACCTGGACATGTTTTCTATCATCACTCCGTATTTCGTGCCTGTGTCCTTGCTACCGACTTGGACATTGAAGCCTTTGTCAAACAGCAACACGAAGGAGACGATACCATTGCACGGCCTCATGTAGAGCAGAAAGGAATCCTTGATAACAATCCACCTGCACACAGGAGAAGTTAACATTTAGTGCCACTTGTGAGGAACATTTTAACTATCAACCAATCTATCAACTTTAAATAAATAATTAAGTCAATAAATAAATACAGATTACTTAGGCTATACAGCACAGAAACAGGCCATTCGAGTACCTTCACCACACAGACTGCAGCGGTTCAAGAAGGAGGCTCATCACCAAGCCACACACCATCCTGACTTGAAAGTATATCGGCCGATCCTTCATTGTCGCTGGGTCAAAATCCTGGAACTCCCTCCCTAACAGCACTGTGGGAGTACCTTCACCACACGGACTGCAGCGGTTCAAGGCGGCGACTCACCACCACCTTCTCAAGGGCAACTAGGGACGGGCAATAAATGCTGGTCTTGCCAGCGACGCCCATATCCCGTGAATGAATAAAATAAAACAGCCGATGCCGCCGTTTATGCTCCACTCGAGCCTCCTCCCGTCTTTCCTCATCTAAATCTATCAGCACAATCCTCTGTTCATCCATTCCAGATATGTATACCCTCACATTTCTGGTATCATCCTTGTAAATTTTTTCCGCACCCTCTCCAGTGCCTCTATATCCTTTTTATAATCTGGTGACTAGAGCTGTATGCAGTACTCGAAGTGTCGTCTAACCATGGTTCGATACAAGTTTAGCATAACTTCACTACTTTTCAATTCTGTCCCTCTAGAAATAAACCCGTGTGCTTGGTTTGCTTTACTAATGGCCTTGTTAACCTGTGTCGCTACTTTTAGTGATTTGTGTATTTGTACTCCCTTTGCTCTTCTACCCCATTTAGATTTTTATTTTTCAAGTAATATGTGACCTCCTTATTTTTCTTACCAATGTAATACATCGCATTTTTCTGTGATTGTTTATTACAAATATCAAATTAATTAGTAATTAATCAGAGTGTAGGGGGTCAAGATGGCAGCCGAGACGGTCCGGTGCTGAGCGCGCTCTCCCTGCTTCGGGCGGCCCACTCTCACCGCTCGCTCCCGCAACCGGAGCGAAGTGTTCGGCGAGTCGGGCGGAGGCAGCGCAGCGCGGCGAGCAGCAGCCACGACGACCCGCTGGAGCACATCGGCCGGCAGCTCCTCGGCGGGAAGGCATTCCGACTGGGAGGAGGGAAGCCGAGCATGGCAGCCAGAAGCCGGACCATGAGCGGGGGAAGCAGGCCCCGGGCCGTCGGACCGTGGAGCCGGCGACCGGAGCATTCACATCCCGACGATGGGTTCGGCGAGTCGGGCGGAGGCAGCGCAGCGCAACGAGCAGCAGCAGCAGCCACGACGACCCGCTGCAGCACGTCGGCCGGCAGCTCCATGGCGGGAAGCTCGCAGTCCAACTGGGAGGAGGGGAGCCGAGCATGGCGGCCAGAGGTCAGACCGTGAGCGGGAGAAGCAGGCCACCACACGTGGAGCCGGCAACAGTGAGGAGGAGGCCGCGGTGACGAGGACGGAGCGGCTGAGGGACATCGTGCTCCCACTGCCACTGGAAGCCATTGAATTGACTTTCTGAACACGGCGCTGTAACAATAGCTGACGTGTCCCTACGGGGAGTAAGCATTCCATTGTACTGGTACTAGTACTGGTTACATATGGCAAATAAAATTGAATTGAATTGAATTAAATTAAAGGTTGTTACTCAGACTGGTGTCAGGTGGGAAGTGGTGTTCCACAGGGATCGGTGCTGGGGTCACTGCCCTTCACTGTATACACGAGTCAGGAATCAGAAATACAATTTCAAAATTTGCAGACGACACCAAATTGGTGGGTATCGTCAACACTGAGGTGCCAAAACACAAGACAAAACTTGCACAATGGGCGAGTAAATGGCAAATGAATTGCAATATAAATAATGAGTCCAGTAAGGAATTCAGGAGACCCAGAGAGTGGTGAGAATGTGGAACTCGCTACCGCAGGGAGTGGTTGAGGCGAATAGTATAGATGCATTTAAGGGGAAGCTGGATAAACACATGAGGGAGAAAGGAATAGAAGGTTATGTTGATGGGGTGAGATGAAGAGGAGTGGGAGGAGGCTCGTGTGGAGCATAAACACTGGCACGGACAGGTTGGGCTGAATGGCCTGTTTCTGTGCTGTTAATGCTTTGTAATATGGAAGATTACAAGCCAGGGTAGTAATAGTAGGAGTGGAATTCACTCTTGAGCACACCCAGGGCAAGTCCCGTTCCACACCACCCGATTAAAAAAAAAAAAAAATTGTTTATGGGATGTGGGTGTTGCTGGCAATGCCAGCATTTATTGCCCGTCCCTAGTTGCCCTCGAGAAGGTGGTGGTGAGCCGCCTTCTTGAACCGCTGCAGTCCGTCTGGTGAAGGTGCTCCCACAGTGCTGTTAGGGAAGGAGTTCCAGGATTTGGACCCAGCGACGATGAAGGGTCAGCCGATATATTTCTAAGTCAGGATAGTGTGTGACTTAGAGGGGAACTTGGAGGTGGTGGTGTTCCCATGCACCTGCTGCCCTTGCCCTTGGTGGAAGAGGTCGCGGGTTTGGGAGGTGCTGACGAAGAGCAGTTAGTTACAACTGAGTGGCTCGCTAGGCCATTTCAGAGGGCAGTTAAGAGTCAACTACATTGTTGTGTGTCTGGAGTCACATGTAGGCCAGACCGGGTAAGGACGGCAGATTTCCTTCCCTAAAGGACAGTAGTGAACCAGATGGGTTTTTACGACAATCTGACAGTTTTACGGTCACCATTACTGATACTAGCTTTTTAATTCCAGATTTATTTAATTAACAGCTGCTGTGGTGGGATCTGAACTCACGTCTCTGGATCATTAGTCCAGGCCTCTGGATTACTAGCCCAGTGACATTATCACTACGCTACTGTTCCCATAGGAAGAGTTTCATCCAGGGGACTGGAGCCCACTGACAGGTTGGACATTTAAACTGACTCCTGGCTTGTGCTATCTTAAGTCCCGCCTTTTTCTTTGACACCAAGGGGAGGGGACTCGAACTCTGCAGACTTTAGTTAGCAGGGGTCTTCTCCACTGCTGCTCAATGGAGGTACAGCACACAAGATAAAAGGAGCGATTCACTCCCGTCTGGTACTGTACGGCCCGTGTGTGTCTCGGTGTCAGCTCCTGTACATGTACAGCACACAGCGGGTAAAAGGGAACGATTCACTCCCGTCACGTACTGTACGGCCCGTGTGTGTCTCAGTGTCAGCTCCTGTACATGTACAGCACACAGCGGGTAAAAGGGAACGATTCACTCCCGTCTGGTACTGTACAGCCCCCGTGTGTGTCTCAGTGTCAGCTCCTGTACTGGGAGTTGCCAACACTCCAGGTTGGACCTGGAGTCTCCAGGAATTAATGGAATTAATGATTAATCTTGCCGACACTGCTGCAAGCAACCCGGGAGAAAAACCACAGGGGCATTCAAAAATGTGTGTGTGTTTATTTAATTTTCTGTGAACACTTCTGTTTATTAGTCGTAAAAACATTGGAGATGGGGGGGGGGGGGGCAGGGGAACTGGAAAAAAGGCTGTTTGGATGATTCTTGACTGTCAGTCAATCGGATAACGGAGAATCTCTTTGCTGTCCAATACCGTGGGAGGCGGGGCCCTGTGAGGAGGGACATGCCGGGTGACCAATGGCGGGAGTGAGGGGCCGGGCAATTGGAGGCAGGCGGTCGCATGATGTAACCTCCTGGAATACGTCCTCTCAGAGTTGGCCACCTTATCCTGTACTTGCACAGGACACCAGACAACGGGGAACGTGGGGCTGGATTTTGCCAATGGAGAGCTTTTGGAGGCGGGACTCCCACTTGTCGGGTTTTAGTCCCGCCTCCATCGACTTCTACAGAGAACGTCAACGTATGACGTTTCATTTTTGACAGATGAATTGTCATCATTTGACAGCTTTGTGAAGCTGGCAAAACACTGACATTCTCTGTATTTGATGAGATCTTGAATTCCAGGGGTCAATCTTAACTGGGGTGCGGACGATTGTCAGGTTCCCCGAATTTAGTGTTTCCCACACAAATCTAAATGGGTCGGGGAGATTGATGCAATTTTAACTCAATTGATTTCCAACATGTGGGAACCCTTGGCAATTGAGTATTTCCAGTCAGAAAGTCGCATAATATGATGTCATTATTGCTGCTGAATTTAGGGTCTGCAACAAGCCTTGCTTCTTCTGCAGGCTGCCAACCTTTTGGCATTTGCTGATTCACAGGCCATTCTGCTTCCAGCTCAGTGTAAGACCAAGGTCTGCACCCCCGTTTTGACGACGCTGCCCTGCAGGCTTTAGTGGAGGGAGCAAGAGCTCATAAGGAGGTGCTCTTCCCTTCATCAGGGAGGAAGATGCCTCCCCAGCAGACAAAGGCTGCGTGGCTGCAAGTGGCAGAGGAGGTCAACTCCTTATCGGCTACCCGCAGAACCTGGATACAGTGCAGGAAGTGATTTCATGACCTTCAGCACACTGGAAAAGTGAGTATGAAGTTCCCATCACTCTCAATCTGAGCTCCATTGCCTTTCCTCACCAGCACTCAGCTTTAGCAATCTCTTCCTCCACATCCCACTTGACACTGACATTCATGCACCCTTACCCATTCCCTCTCTCTCTATGCTCACATTCACCTAACTATTCGACTATGCAGCCCTCACACTCCCTATCACTCTGATGCTATGAAAACAACTGACAACACACAGGGAGGGCCCTTGGTCTTGCCACCTCACTCCATCTTAGTCTCCTTCTAAGCATCTTTGTTATGGATTCTCTACACTCACTCCTTCATTCTCACTCAAACTCCACTTGTCTCCCTCATTGCAGGAAGAGAGAGCTCACAATAAGCGAGAACGAGCAAGGACAGGAGGAGGGCCACCATCAGTAGCCCACCTCACCCCCTGGGAGGAGGCGGTCCTGGAGATCGTAGGACTGGAGGATGAGGCACAAGTGGGGGACGGACAGGCGGGTGCATCACAGCAAGCTGGTGACAGAATAGTTTTCCATCTCTCTCATTGACATTGCATGAGTTGCTGACAATGATTCTGAAGCTATAACAGATGGACCTATGATCATCTGCAATATGCAACGTGCATGTAACCTTCACCTCACATCTCTAACTCTTTCCTTTACTCCCCCACAGGACCATCGAGAGCCCCCGTCCCCACTGTCCAGGAGGAAGAGCCTGAGCTTCCAGACTCCCCAGAGGAATCTGCAACCTCTGAGGGCGCAGCATCAGCAGAATTCAGCGCACCCAGCACCAGCGCAGACACTCACACCTCAGTGGGACCTTCGGGACATATAGTGTTGTCAACTGGTGTATCACAGCTCACAGGTGAGCATCAGCAGATTGTGGAGACGGGGACAGCAGTGGAGAGTGCTAGTCAGAGGGAGCAGGACTCTGCCAGCTCGGCTCAGCTGCATGTCGACCCTCTCCCTCTGGGTCCATCCATAAGGTCAGTGGGGCTGGAACTCCAGGAACAGATGCAGGAGTCTCTGGCAGGTTTTGTCTCCAGGGTCGATACGAGTGTGGAGCGAATGGAGGAGTCCATAGCGAACATGAGCAGAGCCTTTGTGGAGTCATTGGCGCATGAACTCATCACCCTGGAAAGGATGGCAACCTCCATGGAGGAGATAAGTCGCCAGGGTATGGAAAACATGGTGAGTGTTCATAATAGAATGACATCTCTTGAGGAGCGATGGGCATCTATTGAACAGAGAAACCAGACATTCACGGAAGTCCTTCTGAGTAGGACTGCCAGTGCAGATACAGGTCCCCATGGCCCCCTGGTGTGCAGCAAGGTGCTCTCAAGCCACTTCCAAGCACTGGCCCCTTCTGGCCTGTGCAGCTTCAGGTGGGTGAGCAGCAGCCTGGTGCTCCTGTGGTTCCTGGTGCCATAATAATAATAATAATAATCAACTTTGTCATTGTTAGTGCACAAGTGCAGTACAACGAAATGTAGGCTTGCGGCTCCCGAGAGTGTACATTTTGATTAAGACATTTAACATTCAACATTCATTTGGCTTGTAATACATTAACATAAACATAATAAAGTGCATTGGCAGATGTGCAGGCTTTAGAGTTTATTTGTGGAGTTCAGTAGGATGACAGCCCTGGGAAAGAAGCTGGTGTTCGAGCTCATCTAATGCCCAGAAGGGAGGGAAATAATGGCTCCCATGCTTCTGGTACAGGAAACTTTGGTTTATCCGGAGGTTGTATGTCCGGAAACCTCGCTCTACCGGCAGAAATCAGGAACCGTTTTGGTAGTTTTTTTTTTCTTCTCATGGCTTTTTTTTCCCCAACAGTCAGGCTCTGGAAAGTCTCTCTGAAGCTGTTGCTAAGCTACAGAGATGCTTCTAAGGTACGTCCGACTGTTTAGAAGCTGTTGCTAAGCAACAGTGTTTGTTGCCAGATACGGAGCTGCAAATCTCCGTATGCTTCAACATTAACGCTGGTATGTCCGGCAGTTTTGATAGATCGGCAACAGCTCGGTCCCGTCGGTGCCGGATATCACAAAGTTTCCTGTATATGCCTCCGTTGAGGAAGCGCCGAGTGAAGGTGGCGAGCGGGGTTTCCCAGGAGGTCACACTGGAGATGTGCGTGAGGCTCCAACCTTCCACAGGTGTGGTTAAGCCTGGCAAAAGTTGCCCCAGGCCTGAAACAACAAAGTCCTGCCACCTGCAAATGATGACTGATCAAATCTCCTCTTTAATGGTTGACCTGCAGCTGATAGTCAGCAAGCCAATAGTGCGCACGCCAGGTTTCACAGGCGTGATCCCCACCAGGCGTGTTTA
>NW_028225182.1:30391477-30431535 GCF_052327205.1 Somniosus microcephalus | reverse complement strand
TCCCTGATGTCCATCTCTCTCTCTCTCTCTCTGATGTCCATCTCTCTCTCTCTCTGATGTCCATCTCTCTCTCTCTCTCTGATGTCCCATCTCTCTCTCTCCCTGATGTCCATCTCTCTCTCTCTGATGTCCATCTCTCTCTCTCCCTGATGTCCATCTCTCTCTCTCTCCTGATGTCCATCTCTCTCTCTCTCTCTGATGTCCATCTCTCTCTCTCTCCTGATGTCCATCTCTCTCTCTCTGATGTCCATCTCTCTCTCTCTCTCTGATGTCCATCTCTCTCTCTCTGATGTCCATCTCTCTCTCTCCTGATGTCCATCTCTCTCTCTCCTGATGTCCATCTCTCTCTCTCTCTGATGTCCATCTCTCTCTCTCTCTGATGTCCATCTCTCTCTCTCTCTGATGTCCATCTCTCTCTCTCTCTGATGTCCATCTCTCTCTCTTCTGATGTCCATCTCTCTCTCTCCTGATGTCCATCTCTCTCTCTCTCTCTGATGTCCATCTCTCTCTCTGATGTCCATCTCTCTCTCTCCTGATGTCCATCTCTCTCTCTCTGATGTCCATCTCTCTCTCTCTGATGTCCATCTCTCTCTCTCCTGATGTCCATCTCTCTCTCTCCTGATGTCCATCTCTCTCTCTCCCTGATGTCCATCTCTCTCCTCCCTGATGTCCATCTCTCTCTCCCTGATGTCCATCTCTCTCTCTCCTGATGTCCATCTCTCTCTCTCTCTGATGTCCATCTCTCTCTCCCTGAGTCCATCTCTCTCTCTCTGATGTCCATCTCTCTCTCTCTGATGTCCATCTCTCTCTCTCTCTGATGTCCATCTCTCTCTCTCCTGATGTCCATCTCTCTCTCTCTGATGTCCATCTCTCTCTCTCTCCTGATGTCCATCTCTCTCTCTCTCTGATGTCCATCTCTCTCTCTCTCTGATGTCCATCTCTCTCTCTCCTGATGTCCATCTCTCTCTCTCTCTGATGTCCATCTCTCTCTCCCTGATGTCCATCTCTCTCTCTGATGTCCATCTCTCTCTCTCTCTGATGTCCATCTCTCTCTCTCTCTGATGTCCATCTCTCTCTCTCCTGATGTCCATCTCTCTCTCTCTCTGATGTCCATCTCTCTCTCTCTCCCTGATGTCCATCTCTCTCTCTCCCTGATGTCCATCTCTCTCTCCCTGATGTCCATCTCTCTCTCTCCCTGATGTCCATCTCTCTCTCCCTGATGTCCATCTCTCTCTCCCTGATGTCCATCTCTCTCTCCCTGATGTCCATCTCTCTCTCCCTGATGTCCATCTCTCTCTCCCTGATGTCCATCTCTCTCTCCCTGATGTCCATCTCTCTCTCCCTGATGTCCATCTCTCTCTCCCTGATGTCCATCTCTCTCTCCCTGATGTCCATCTCTCTCTCCCTGATGTCCATCTCTCTCTCCCTGATGTCCATCTCTCTCTCCCTGATGTCCATCTCTCTCTCCCTGATGTCCATCTCTCTCTCCCTGATGTCCATCTCTCTCTCCCTGATGTCCATCTCTCTCTCCCTGATGTCCATCTCTCTCTCCCTGATGTCCATCTCTCTCTCCCTGATGTCCATCTCTCTCTCCCTGATGTCCATCTCTCTCTCTCCTGATGTCCATCTCTCTCTCCCTGATGTCCATCTCTCTCTCCCTGATGTCCATCTCTCTCTCCCTGATGTCCATCTCTCTCTCCCTGATGTCCATCTCTCTCTCCCTGATGTCCATCTCTCTCTCCCTGATGTCCATCTCTCTCTCCCTGATGTCCATCTCTCTCTCCCTGATGTCCATCTCTCTCTCCCTGATGTCCATCTCTCTCTCCCTGATGTCCATCTCTCTCTCCCTGATGTCCATCTCTCTCTCCCTGATGTCCATCTCTCTCTCCCTGATGTCCATCTCTCTCTCCCTGATGTCCATCTCTCTCTCCCTGATGTCCATCTCTCTCTCCCTGATGTCCATCTCTCTCTCCCTGATGTCCATCTCTCTCTCCCTGATGTCCATCTCTCTCTCCCTGATGTCCATCTCTCTCTCCCTGATGTCCATCTCTCTCTCCCTGATGTCCATCTCTCTCTCCCTGATGTCCATTCTCTCTCTCCCTGATGTCCATCTCTCTCTCCCTGATGTCCATCTCTCTCTCCCTGATGTCCATCTCTCTCTCCCTGATGTCCATCTCTCTCTCCCTGATGTCCATCTCTCTCTCCCTGATGTCCATCTCTCTCTCCCTGATGTCCATCTCTCTCTCTCCCTGATGTCCATCTCTCTCTCCCTGATGTCCATCTCTCTCTCCCTGATGTCCATCTCTCTCTCCCTGATGTCCATCTCTCTCTCCCTGATGTCCATCTCTCTCTCCCTGATGTCCATCTCTCTCTCCCTGATGTCCATCTCTCTCTCCCTGATGTCCATCTCTCTCTCCCTGATGTCCATCTCTCTCTCCCTGATGTCCATCTCTCTCTCCCTGATGTCCATCTCTCTCTCCCTGATGTCCATCTCTCTCTCCCTGATGTCCATCTCTCTCTCCCTGATGTCCATCTCTCTCTCCCTGATGTCCATCTCTCTCTCCCTGATGTCCATCTCTCTCTCCCTGATGTCCATCTCTCTCTCCCTGATGTCCATCTCTCTCTCTCCCTGATGTCCATTCTCTCTCCCTGATGTCCATCTCTCTCTCTCCCTGATGTCCATCTCTCTCTCCCTGATGTCCATCTCTCTCTCTCTGATGTCCATCTCTCTCTCTCTGATGTCCATCTCTCCTCTCTGATGTCCATCTCTCTCTCTCCCTGATGTCCATCTCTCTCTCTCTCCCTGATGTCCATCTCTCTCTCTCCCTGATGTCCATCTCTCTCTCTCCCTGATGTCCATCTCTCTCTCTCCCTGATGTCGATCTCTCTCTCTCCCTGATGTCCATCTCTCTCTCTCCCTGATGTCCATCTCTCTCTCTCTCCCTGATGTCCATCTCTCTCTCTCCCTGATGTCCATCTCTCTCTCTCCCTGATGTCCATCTCTCTCCCTCTCTCTCTCTCTCTGATGGCCACCTCTCTCCCTCTCCACCACCCCTCTCCCCCTCACTGATGGCCACCTCTCTCTCCCTGAATATCTATCTATCTTCTAAGTTGTTTTAGTACGGCTTATTCCATTTTAGATTGATTTCAGTTTAATGCAAGCGTCTAAATCTATAGCGCAAAAGCATTTTATGCTACACGTAGCTGGATTGCAGGTGTGCACTGCGTTTCCTGGTATAATATGCGGGGCATTTTTAGGAATTTATGTTCTCGCAACTTTAAAAAACATTTTTTTATCTGCCTATCGAGACAGATAATTGGTACACAAATAACCCGGTAGGCAATTTCTGCTGGAGGGGTGACCTCTGTACGTTGATCTTTCCCGAGCACTGTATTGAAGTTTCTAGGAAGGGCCTCTCTTTCTTGATGATGATTTGCATAAATCACATTCCATTTTTATTATCTGGGCTCCCAGGATTGTCATTGGTATTTTCGGAATCTCTTTCCACAGATGTGTCGTTTATACTTAGGGCAGTTGGTTTATGGTACCTGATTAAGATAACATTCTATTTCATTGCATGGATTTTCCCACAGCTTTTCCTGGTATTTTGGGGATTGTATGCTGTAGTTCTATCCTTTTTTCCCTGGAAGATCACTCATGTATTGTTAGGCCTATTAATAACAAGGCAACATTTTCCCCACCTAACTGCTGACCAGCCAATTTGCCTTCCTGGTCCTCATGTTAGCTGATATTAATGTGTCCTCCTCCCATTAAAATCTGCCGTCATCACCCCCTAACCCACCTTACAAACTACCGCCCCATCTCTAACCTCACTTTCCTCTCCATAGCCTTCAAAGGTGTTTGCCACCTTCCAAATCAGAGCCTATCTTTCCTGCAACTCCATGTTTGAACTCTCCCCAAGAAGCTTTCCACCCCTGCCGCGGCACTAAAATGGCGCTTATCAAAGTCTCACATCCTATGTGACTGTGACCGTGATGATCTATCCCTCATCCTTCTCCACCTGTCTGCAGCCCTTGACACAGTTGACCATACCATTTTTCTCCCACCGCCTCGCCTCCGTTGCTCATCTGGGTGGGACTGGCCACGCCTGGTTTCCAGTCTTACCTATCCAGGAGTAGCCAGAGAATCTCCTGCAATAGCTTCTCTTCCCACTCCCGCACCGTTACCTCTGGACTCCTTCAAGGATCTATCCGTGGCCTCCCCCCCCCCCCCCCCCCCCCATTTCTCATCTATATGATGCCCGTCGGCGATGTCGTCTGAAAACAAGTTTAGATTCCACATGTACGCTGATGACACCCAGTTCTACCTTACCACCTTTCTCTCTCTCTCTCTTTCTCCTTCCCTCTCTCCTGCTTTCTCTCTCCTGCGCGCTCCAACATCTAGTATTGAATGAGCAGAAAGTTCCTCCAATTCAATATTGGAAGACAGAAGCTATTGTCTTCAGTCCTCGCCACAAACTCTGTTCCCCTAGCCACCGACTCCACCCTCTCCCTGGCCACTGTCTGAGTCTGAACCAGACTGTTCGCAACCTCTGCATCCTATCTGATCCTCTCGATCACCAAGACTGCCTACCTCCACCTCTGTAATCTTGCCCCGTCTCCGCCCTGCCTCAGCTCGTCTGCTGCTGAAACTCTCATCATTGTCTTTGTTACCTCGAGACTCGACTATTCCGACGTTCTCCTGGCTGCCCTCCAACCTTCCGCCCTCCGTAAACTCCAGCTCAACCAAAAACTCTGCTGCCTGGATCTTCACTCACTCCAAGTCCCGTTCACCACTCACTCCAAGTCCCGTTCACCCCTCACCCCTGTGCTCACTCCAGTGCCTCGATTTCAAAATTCTCATTCTTGTGTTCAAATCCCTCCATGGCCTCACCCCACTCTTTCTCTGTAACCTCCTCCAGCCCTGCGACCCTAGTAGATCTCGGCGTTCCTCCAATTCTGCTCTCATCGCTCCCCCATTGGCGGCTGTGCCTTCAGCTGCCTCGGCCCCAAGCTCTGCCATTTGCTCCCTAAACCCCTCTGTTGGTCACCTGTCAAATTTTGCAGGGCTTTGGGATGTTTTTACTACGTTAAAGGCGCTAATAAATACAAGTTGCTTTTTTCCCCAATGCTTCACAGGGTACAGGAGAGAGTCTGGTGTGAAGCATAAGTTGTATGATTTGGAAATGAGTGTTTTTGCAGCTCCTAACCCTCAAGTGTATTGTACACGGTACGATCTTTGTGCATCTGTACAGAGGGGAACTATTTTGGTGTGAAGCATTGAAGTACTTTATTTAGAAAAAAGCTGTGGTGCATTTTAATATACCAAGAGGAAACCGATTGAAGATATGTACTTCCTGCATGTGCATTACTGAAAGAGTTCAGTTACACCAACCGGGGCAAATTCCTAAGTTCATGAATATTCCCTGTACACATTTCAAGGCATTGTCTAATTTGATAAGGCAAATATTACAAATATTTATCATGCAAATCGATTTGCTTATGTTCCTGATAGAATTTTGCTGAACAATTTTTAAAGCTTACCCATGTGATTATGCAGCAATAGGCAATGTTCCCGATTAGCTGCGCAGAGACCTGCAGGTCCCGTGCCAGCCGCTCAACAGTGTTACAAATGGGGGAATAAAACTGCGCATGCGCTGTAATTTGAATGGGCCACGCCGCCTCTTAAAAGGGGCCGCGCAAAAAAAATAAAATAATGAGCGGAAACATTGATAATAGATGTAACAAGTTTGTTGCATCCAGAATAATGGACGTGTGGGAATGAATTGTACGCTCGAATCCGATTGAAGGGTTTGGATGGCTTTTTTATAGATATCTGAAAAAGAATTCTGCGCCAGACCCTAATTGCGAGTGTCCTGAACCAAGTGGAGTTTGAGTGATTTATGCATTAAAAAAAAAGTGTCATTAGGGTCTTTGATGCATTTCACATTTGTGATGGCATATTTTTAAAATGTGGAAGTTGGGTTTGTTTAATGAAATGCCTTTGGTCATGCATCTATCGTATAGAGGGGTATGATCACTGCAAGTATGGTCTGACTCTCTTGGCAGTATCTCCGTTTAGAGTGAATTGATGTGTTCAATATAATGATCACGGGTGAATTGGATATATGTACACGTATATTGTGCAGCTAGGAGTTTGTGCTTAAGCTCAATTTTCGAAGGATGTGGGCAGCAATTTATCTTGTGACTAACCGTTAGTGTGTGTAATATTTAGGTAAGTGTGGCAGGATTCTGTTTGGCTATCTGGTATTGCCCATCAGCGTCTAACTGCACCGGTGATGAGGCAGTTGTGTGACATCAGTCAGTCACTGATGCGCTGGTGCAGAATTGGAGAGAATCTGTTTCCTAATGCGTTGGATAGATTTTTTTCTTATTGAATTCTCATCCGATTTTATGAAGCCATTGTGCATTTTAATTGCGTGGTGTTTGCGGGAGAAGTGCGTTGATGTGTCCAGGTTTCTTGACGTGCCCCCTCGTGCTGGGCACAGCGCTGATCAAGAATTCGAGGCAACAACAGAAAACGCTGGAAAAACTCAGCAGACCAGGCAACATCCGTGGAGAGAGAAACAGAGTCGACGTTTCAGGTCGGAGACCCTGTGACAAAGGGTCTTCGACCTGAAACGTTAGCTCTGTTTCTCTCTCCACGGATGTTGCCTGGCCCGCTGAGTTTTTCTGTTGTTGTTTTGATTTCCAGCATCTGCAGTATTTTGCTAAAGAATTCGAGGCAGCTTGTTCCGAGTTCTTGCGGATTAGGGCAAGGCCTGCTCACTGGTGCTTGTGTCTCTGGTTGCCCTTCATGATCAGTGCTTGTGCTTAGTGAGCCTCCACATTGGCTCTTGGATGATTCTCTTGACTGCTCCTTAATGAGGGCCTTCCATTGGTTAGCCAAGAACTATCACACCTCGCAGCAAGGCCAATGCGGCTACTTCTGGGTGAAGGGCCACTCGCTGAACCTGGAAGAGCTGTTCTTGCAGTCCCAAAAGTATCACGCAGCCACAGCTCCACCCTGCGCAACATGCTTACTTCCATGTCTAAAGGCCTTCATAGCGAGAGGGTTCGAGTACAGGAACAAGGATGTCTTGCTGCAGTTGTACAGGGCCTTGGTGAGACCGCGCCTTGCGTATTGTGTGCAGTTTTGGTTGCCTTATCTGAGGAAGGACGTTCTTGCCATGGAAGGAGTGCCGCGAAGATTCACCAGGCTGATACCTGGGATGGCAGGAATCGATTGGGCTTATACTCACTGGAGTTTAGAAGACTGAGAGGGGATCTCATCGAAACCTATAAAATTGTCAGGCCTGGACAGACTAGATGCAGGAAGGATGTTTCTGATGACCGGGGAGTCCAGAACCAGTGGTCACAGTCTAAGGATAAGGGGTAAGCCATTTAGGACTGAAATGAGGAGGAATTTCTTCACCCAGAGAGTGGTGAACCTGTGGAATTCTCTGCCACAGAGGGTGGTGGAGGCCAGTTCATTAAATATATTCAAGAAGGAGTTGGATATATTTCTTAAGGCTAAAGGGATCCAGGGGTATGGGGAGAAAGCAGGGACCGGGTACTGAATTTGGATGATCAGCCATGATCTCATTGAATGGCGGAGCAGGCTCGAAGGGCCGAATGGCCTACTCCTGCTCCTATCTTCTATGTTTCTATGTAGGACAGAAAACCTTGGAGAAGCCTACAAGAGAGACGAGGGAGAAGGAATGGTGAGAAGTATGGAGACAAATCATTAACACCATCAACTGCAGCAAAATACATGAAAGCCAACTCCAAGTGTGATATTGCACTCACTCCACCTCGTACAAGCTCTACAACTCTCATCCCTCCATGCCCAAGAACGGCTGGAGGGGTTTGTGGCCAGAAGCGTACACTTCTACGCACATTCTGGTCATGCCCCTCTTTTTCAGCCATTCCGGAAAGCTGTCCCAAGGCCAGTCCTACAATTCCAGAGGACCCAGCTCTGTGTTTGCAGGACCGACTCCCTGCAGAATGAGGGATTACTGCAATGCTGGCCACAGTTATCACTTGTGCTGCATCCCTTCGGAGTGGGCAAGAGCAGCAGCCCGCCCAATGAATGTGGCTGAAGCACACACCCCAATCTGAACGAGTGATGTTCAGCCTCCACCTGGAGCTGGATTAAACAAACTGTTTAAAGAAGGAAATTCGAGGAGTTTTTTTTTTGTTCAAACTAATTGCCCCCTTTTTATAGAAAAAATTATATAGTTTTATTACAATTTTTTTTTTAAATGAGTATTTTTCTCACCAACTTGAGACCCTGCAGTGGTTCAAAAAGGCAGTCCAGCACCATTTTCTATGGGCAACTAAGGGTGGGATACACGCAGGTTACAGAATTAAAAAGAATAGCAGATCGCCCTTCCCTGCTCGGCTACTTCAGTCGGGTGCGTTTACAGGGAGTGTTCCAGAGCAGCTCCATTACAAGCTGTAGAATCCTGCCTTTAACCCAACCTCAGGGCATCGTTTGAGCTACTGGTCCCAGGAAACCAAATAATGTGCTGGGAGTGCAGAGTTCCCAACCTAGAATGGGATTTATTTTTTGCTGTGTTTTATTTTAAAGAAAAATCAGGTCACTTGGGGCCTTTTTAAAAGGAGTGGTTTGTTATCCTGTGTTCGGGAGAAAGACTCGAATTTATTTTTGTTCAACACAAGCTGGAGGGAAGATAGGTTGCAGGTCGTTAGAATAATGGATTAGGTTGAAGTAATGAGCGTACGACTGGAGGACCTGGGTACAAAGTTCACATGTCCCGAACAAGATTAGAACCAAACTCTTTCCCCCAACCACAGGATACTGGACATGGGCAAGGTAAACAGAACGTTAGGAAAACTCAGCAAGTCAGGCATCTGTGGAGCGAACAGACAACTTGTTTCAGATACGGATCCTTCAGATTTACTATTGGATAGTATTGGATCAAAGGAAGAGGCTTATAATGTTGCCAAAAAGTGTAGTAAGCTTGAGGATTGGGAGGATTTTAGAATTCAGCAAAGGAGGACCAAGAAATTGATAAAGGGGAAAATAGAATGAGAGTAAACTAGCGAGAGACATAAAAACACTGTAAAAGCTTCTATAGGTATGTAAAAAAGAAAAGATTAGTGAAAGTAAATGTGGGTCCCTTGCAGGCTGAGCCAGGAGAAATTAAAATGGGGATTAAGGAAATGGTAGAGAAATTAAACAAATACTTAGGGGGTGATTTTGTCAGTGGGGAGCTTTTGGAGACTGCTGGTTATGGGGTTTTAGTCCCGCCTCCATCGACTTGGGGCTAACCCACGCTATTTTCCCTTGATTGACCTTTGTTGAGCCCGCCCAGCGGGCTGAGCAGGCCAATTAAGGGAAAGCTGGTTACAGAGAACGTCAACGTATGACGTTTCATCTGTCAAATTTTTGACCGATGAATTGTCATCGTTTGACAGCTCTGTGAAGCTGTCAAACACTGACATTCTCTAGTTTGATGAGTCCTTGTATTCAAGAGTCATCAAACCTCTTTCTTTAGCAGAAGTTAGATGGTTGTTGCATTGGAGAATCCAGCAGCCATTCTGTCATCTCTGCTGGTGAATTGCGAGACTCTCCGCATCCCCAACTGTTGAAGCCTGCAGGAAGAAATAAAGGTAAGTAAACATTTTCTATCACTTTTCACTCTCCTCACATACTTACCTCTCCGCACTTGCACCCATCACTCACCTTCACAGCGCACTTTTGCACCCCTCTGACCCCCGCAGACCCACTGCTCGCCTCGGTGACCCAGTTGGGGTTTCCTGACATTGGGAAGCCCATGCCTCTGGTGGCAAAATGGGGATAATCCTTTTAACTGCCTGTTAGCTACCTGTTAACAGGCAGCTAAGTGGCTGTAATCCCCTTCCCGCCTCCAGGAGACGGGACCCGGCGTGGGTCGGCTACCCGCCTCCCGGGCAGATGGCACGGAGCTGGGTTGGGGGCGGGATGGGCACCCACTCCCAGATTCTGCCTTTTTCCTGGCAGACCCGCCTCCCCAGGGCTGGCAAGATCGCGCCCAGCGTGTCTGTCTTCACGGAAGAAGATGCACAAAACTTCCCGGAAATAGTGGAGAACCAAGGCTCTAGCGAGAATGAGGAACTGAAAGAAATTAGTATTAGTAAAAAAAAAATAGTACTGGAGAAATTAATGGGACTGAAAGCTGATAAACCCCCTTGGCCTGATGGGCTACATCCTAGGGTTTTGAAAGAGGTGGCTACAGAGATAGTGGATGCATTGGCTGTCATTTTCTAAAATTCCATAGATTCTAGAACGGTTCCCGTGGATTGGAAGGTAGCAAATGTAACCTCACTGTTTAAGAAAGGAGGGAGAGAGAAAATGGGTACCTACAGACCAGTTAGCCTGGCATCAGTAGTAGGGAAAATGCGAGAATCTATTATTAAGGATGTGGTAACAGGACATTTAGAAAATAATAATAGGATTGGGCAGAGTCAACATGGATTCATGAAAGGGAAATCGTGTGTGATGAACCTTAGTTTTTTGAGGTTGTAACTAGCAGAATAGATGAGGGGGAACCAGTGGCAGTGGTGTATTTGGATTTTCAGAAAGCATTCGATAAGGTGCCACACAAGAGGTTTTTAAACCGGATTGGGGGTAATATATTAGCATGGATTGAGGATTGGTTAACGGACAGAAGAGAGAGTCGGAATAAACGGATCATTTTCGGGCTGGCAGGCTGTAACTAGTGGGGTACCGCAAGGATCAGTGCTTGGGCCTCAGCTATTCACAATCTACATCAATGATTTGGATGAGGGGTCCAAATGTAAAATATCCAAGTTTGCTGATGATACAAAGCTAGGTGGGAATGTAAGTTGTGAGGAGGATGCAAGGAGGCTTCATCAAGGGGATATAGACAGGCTGTGAGTGGGCAAGAACATGGCAAATGGAATATAATGTGAAGAAATGTGAAGTTATCCACTTTGGTAGGGAAAAATAGAAAAGCAGAGTATTTTTTAAATGGTGAGAGATTGGGAAATGTTAGTGTTCAGAGGGACCTGGGTGTCCTTGTACACGAATCACAAAGTTAACATGCAGGTACAGCAAGCAATTAGGAAAGCAAATGGTATGTTGGCCTTTATTACAAGAGGATTTGAGTACAACAGTAAAGATGTCTTACTGCAATTATATCGGGCCCTGGTGAGACCACACCTGGAGTATTGTGTACAGTTTTGTTCTCCTTACCTAAGGAAGGATATACTTGCCATAGAGGGAGTGCAACAAAGGTTCACCAGACTGGTTCCTGGGATGGGGGGATCGTCCTATGAGGAGAGATTGAGTAGACTAGGCCGATATTTGCTAGAGTTTAGAAGAATGAGAGGTGATCTAATTGAAACATACAAAATTCTTACAGGGCTTGACAGGGTAGATGCAGGGAGGATGTTCCCCTGGCTGGGGAGTCTGGAACCAGGGGTCACAGTCTCAGAATAAGGGGTCGGCCATTTAGGACTGAGATGAGGAGAAATTTCTTCACTCAGAGGGTGGTGAATCTTTGGAATTCTCTACCCCAGAGGGCTTGTAGGGGGTGGTGTGTGTAGTCAGCTTTGCCCCTGACTGGTTTTGAGCGGTTCGAATCGCTCCCACACCCCTGGGTTCTAGACACTGGACTTAGGTATAGGCGGCGATACAGAATTGGAGTAGACAACTGTTTTGGTGCAAGAAAACTGTATTTTATTTAGAGTCACACTTAAAATTACACACTTAAATTACTGGAGTGATTACAGGCATACAAAAGTACACTTAATTAAGAATGGGGAACACACAGCACAACGAGGGAAAATCACATTAATAATCTCCCTACCCTTGTCTCACCCCCAATACCTAACTAAATTGCACTACAAGAGCCAGGGATTATGTTCACCAATAGGGGCTTCTTGACAGTTCGAATCCTGTCAATTAAGCCGGTTGCGTTTTGGGGTTCGCTCTTTGGGGCCTGCCGTTGCCACGTGGTCCCAGTCTTAGAATCTGCGAAGATTCTTCAGTTGAGGGGAGTCCGCAGATGCGGTAAGGGCGCGGTTGTGGATTTGTCTGGGTGAGTACCTTCTTTTCTCCGTTAGAGATAGGGAGTAAAGTCTTTGTTGGGTACTTTATCTTGTAGAGTGGAAAACTTCGGGTTTTGTTCTTCTGGTGGTGGTCTGGCTGTCGAGTTTTTGTTGCGGTTGGGTTTCGGCTGGCGGTCTTCGGTGTGGTCTCAGTGTCGGTGGCCTAGATCATTACCTGTGTGGTGGTAATGATCTGAAGGTATGGTTTACCCGGCCCTTTGTTACCGCGGTGCTCGTGGTCGGTCTCTGCGTAAGGCTGCGGTTGCGGCCTAGTCGTCTTTGGTCGAGCCTGCCCCACCGTGCCTCCTCGCCGTGATGTTCCGTCTGCTTCTTTGAGTTTCGAGCGACCCTGGTCCTGAGCGTTTGCTTGCTTGTCCCCAACGCTTTCTTTTTGCCCTTCCCTGCTTGCTTGTGGGCCTACAATTATACTATTTCTGAGTTTGTTATCTGCGTGCCAAATCAGGGTTGGTTCTTTGTCTGATTTTTGGTGGGCTCGTTAAGGTGATTATGGTCGTTCACCTTAACTGTTTTTTGGGCGGTTGTCCCGTTGTTAAATGGTCTTTAATGTCTCGGTGTTTGTTATGCATAACGTAAATCGGTGTCTTCTTGGCTTGGTAGCTAGTTTGAACTGTAGACGATTATATATGCATAGTCTTGATGGCTTTAACTTTGTGCATGATTAAACCTCTTCCTGAGTTGATTTGTTTTAAAGGGAAGAATGCGTGTTCTGTCTCCTTTAGCTGTCTGGTTTGAAATCACAACTTAAAGCTGTCTTCCACAGGCCCGGGCATGTCAGGTTTTGAGCTTTGAACTTGACATGCTGTTTGCAGGGTCCTGCCTTTAACCTTGCAGGTTTTGCCATAAAGTCCAAAAGCCATTTTCCTTTTAGGGTACCCTTGTTGAATAACTTGTCCTTCAGGGTCCCTTCATCAATAACTTGGGAAATGTGGGAATTTTGTGAATCCTACAGGTTGTGGAGGCTCAGTCGTTGAGTATATTCAAGACAGCGATTGATAGATTTTTGAATATTAAGGGAATCAAGGGATATGGGGATAGTTCAAGAAAGTGGAGTTGAGGTAGAAGATCGGCCACGATCTTATTGAATGACGGCGCAGGCTCGAAGGGCCAAATGGCCGACTCCTGCTCCTGATTCTTATGTTCCAGCATCTGCAATATTTTGTGTTTTCTGGTTGGTTGGGTCTCAATTGACTCCATAAAAAAGGAGCTGGATTGCTATCTAGTGCAAAGGGGGAGTTGAAGGTCATAGTGACATTAACACTACTGCTTGATTTTTTTCTAGGGAAGGCAGGAGACAGGACTTGAGTAGGGGTCAACGGGCAGTTTTGGTGTGGGCGGGGGAGGGAGAGAAGGAAGAGAAAAGAGGTGACCATGATAGAGTAATCATACATGGATGGAGTCGACTTCACTGGCAGAATGACCTTTTCTCAGTGAGCTTTTTAGAAAGAAGTTGCCTTATCACATCCTCGGCACATCCCAAAAGTCCTTCACAGCCAGCGAGTTATTTTTGAAGTGTCGTCACTGTTGTATTGCAGTCAAACGTGCGGCTAATTTACGCACAGCATGTATCTCAAACAGCACTGAGGTGAATGACTGATTGTTTTTTGATGGGGACGGTTGAGGGCAGCCTTCAGTCACCTGAGGAAGAGAATATTTGAAGACCAGGACTTCAAACCCGGCACCAAGCTCATGGCCTACAGAGCAGGAGTGATACCCGCCCTCCTGTATGTCTCAGAGACATGGACCATGTACAGCAGGAACCTCAAAGCACTGGAGAGGTACCACCAACGCTGCCTCCGCAAGATCCTGCAAATCCATTGGCAGGATAGGCGCACCAACGTCGGTGTTCTCGCTCAGGCCAACATCCCCAGCTTTGACCACGCTCGATCAGCTCCGATGGATGGGTCACATCGTCCGCATGCCCGATACGAGACTCCCAAAACAAACGCTCTACTCGAAGCCCCGACACGGCAAGAGAGCCCCAGGTGGGCAGAGGAAACGCTTCAAGGACACCCTCAAAGCCTCCTTGGAAAAAGTGCAACATCCCCACCGACACCTGGGAATCCCTGGCCCAAGACCGCACAAAGTGGAGGAGAAGCATCCGGGAAGGCGCCGAACACCTCGAGTCTCTTCGCCGGGAGCAAGCGGAAGCCAAGCGCAGGCAGCGCAAGGAGCGCACATTGACCCAAGCACCCCACCCAGCCGCCCCTTCAACCACCGTCTGCCCCAACTGTGACAGAGACTGTAGGTCCCGCATTGGACATGTCAGTCACCTGAGAGCTAATTTTTAATGTGAAAGCAAGTCATCCTCGGTTCCGAGGGACTGCCTAAGAAGAGAAGAAATGTAGGCCAGTACGTTTGAGGAAATCCTCTGCTTTTCTTCAAATAGTGCCATGGATTTTTTTGCATCCACCTGAGAGGGCATATGAGGCCGCGGTTTAATCTGAAAGATGGTGACTAAAAATGCAGCGCTCCCTCAGTACAGCACAGGGCGTGTCAGCCTAGATTAGGTGCTCCAGTTCTGGAGTGGGGCTCCAACGCACCATCTTTTGACGCAAAATTGATACCACGTCAAAAGAAACAATATAAATACAAGTTCTTTCTCTGTCTGCTTATTTGCTTACCTGAGCGAGTGATCCAAAATTTTTCACATGCACCTGGGAAATGAAGCATGGAAGGCGTGGGTAGAAAAAATTCTATAGTTTGAGGTTTGCCTGCCAAGTGTCTGTGTAAAGTTCTGGTCATTTATTACTGCTGTTTATCTTGTGAGCATTGCATTCTGTAATTTAGTGAGCCCTGCCCTTCAGTATGGATCTTGTGCTGTTCAGTGCAGAAGTCAAGAGACGTGTTGTGACATGACTTTCAGTAATGTTCAAGGAAACAAAAGATTTAATTAGCGAAGCCTGCAAAGCCCCACTTCTGACTCTACCCCCTCCACCCACAAAAAGTGACTATTGGACCCAATCAACTTCAATAACCTGATGATACTGGAATCTGCAATACCTTAGCACATAGCTTTTTTCAGACAATTTTTAAAATGCATTGTAAATCATGTGACGGGGATAGCAGTAGCATTGGTAAAGGTGTCTTTGCTAAAGCGAGATGCACATTATGGCTGAGCCTTTATCTGGGAAGGTAGAGATTCTCTGACATCATTAAAAGAGGCGCAGGAAAGTTTTTCTAGTGCCCCCTGGCCAAGTCCACCAAATTGATACCTGAACCAAGTCCACCAAAACGGATTTAAACGGGTCATTTATCGCATTGCGTGGGATCTAGCTGTTTGCAAGTTGGCTGCCAAATACGCTTGCGAAACAATGTCATTCATCGGTCGCAAAGCGGCTTGGGGTGTGAAATGTGTTACTTAAATGTAAGGTCTTTTCATCTTGAATATTTTAAATTTGTGCCACCTTTTACATATAGTATCATTTATTCTATCAAACTGAGGGATATCAGTGTTGGGAATGAAAAATGTTTCTGCTTTTAGCTACCAGTGGTGAAAAAACCCCACAGTTGCCCACGCAACACTTCAAATCAAATCAAATCAACTTTTATTGTCATTGTTAGTGCACAAGTGCAGTACAACGAAATGTAGGCTTGCGGCTCCCGAGAGTGTACATTTAGATTAAGACATTTAAGCATTCAACATACATTTGGCTTGTAATACATTAACATAAACATAATCATAATAAAGTGCATTGGCAGATGTGCAGGCTTTAGAGTTTATTTGTGGAGTTCAGTAGGATGACAGCCCTGGGAAAGAAGCTGTTCCTAAATCTGGTCGTACGGGTGTGAATGCATCTGTAGTGTCTCCCAGATGGCAGGAGGGCGAACAGACTGTGGCTGGGGTGGGTAGGGTCTTTGATGATGGACCGTGACCTCCGTAGACAGCGTTTCTGGTATATGTGCTCTATGGTCGGTAGCCGGGTGCCGGTAATGCGTTGGGCAGGTTTGACTACCCACTGCAGGGCTTTCTGGTCATAGTAGCTACAGCTGCCATACCATACTGTGATACAGTTTGTCAGGATGCTCTCTATTGTGCAGCGGTAAAAGTTAGAGAGGATCAGGGGTGACAGGTTACATCCCTTCAGCCTCCTTAGGAAATATAGGCGCTGCTGGGCCTTCTTCACCAGAGAGGAGGTATTGAGGGACCAGGAGAGGTCGTCCGTGATGTGGACTCCGAGGAACTTAAAGCTGTCCACCCTTTCCACCACACACCCCCATCCACATCAATGGGGCTGACTTCCGCCTTTAGACTTCCTGAAGTCCACAATGATTTCTTTGGTTTTCTTGATGTTAAGGGCCAGGTTGTTATCGGCGCACCACTTCACGAGATGCTGGACCTCCTCCCTGTAGGCTGACTCATCGTTGTTGGTGATCTGGCCTACTACCGTGGTATCATCCGCAAACTTGATGATGGTGTTGGAACCATGAACAGCCACACAGTCGTGGGTGAAGAGGGAGTAGAGGAGGGGGCTCAGCACACATCCTTGTGGGGCCCCCGTGTTCAGGGTCGGGGGTGGGGGGGAGGTGTGGTTACCTAATTTGACAGACTGGGTTCTGTTTGTTAGGAAGTCCAGGGTCCAGTTGCAGAGGGAAGTGTTCAGGCCAAGAGTTTGGAGTTTGGTGGCCAGCTTGTTGGGGACGATAGTGTTGAATGCTGAGCTGTAGTCTATGAACAGCATTCTGATGTAGGTCTCATTACCATCTAAGTGATTCAGTGCCGAGTGTAGAGCAGTTGTGATTGCATCCTCCGTTGATCTGTTTGCACGATAGGCAAACTGGTGTTGGTCAAGAGAGGCGGGAACACTGGCTTTGATGTGAGCCAGGACCAGTCTCTCAACACTTCATTATGATTATACTTCAATGTAATTAGTTGTAAGGTAAGGTGCTATATAAATGCAAGTCTTTGTTCTTTCACTGCCAGTATCAAGCTTCGAGGCTGGGTATAGCATTGATTAGATTTAAAGTCCATTCTACTGTCCTCTGAATTAAAGCATACTGTTAATCTCAGAAGGGCACTACTGCAGTATTTTCATTACCCATACCTGTTATCCTCGTGAACTCTGGGGGGATGGGAAATCCACTAGCGATTCAGTGCTGAATTGTGAGCAGTTTTGTGCTGTGGGCCCACATCCATTTGGTGGTGGGTTGAGAATAAGAGAAGTCAGGGATAAGAAAAGGCCAATTATCCCATCAATGTTCGTTACTATAGTGTGCCTACTTGCTGAGCAAAGAATCCAGGCTCATTCTGAGCGTCACTGATGTTTTTGTCTCTACTAGCAAACATGGCAGATTGTTCCAAACATTTGGCTTGAGTAAAGAATTCCTTGCTCATGCCTCTCTTAAAACTGTTTCTTGTTAATTTAAACTTGGCACTGAGAGGAAACTCTTAAGTCAAGACGCTGAGACCCTCGTTCCCATACTCTTGGGTTTTAACACTCTTGAAAATGTCCAACTCTAGGGATTGCCCATGCCTGAATCCACTCCTTTCTCCCAATATTCCCCCTCCCCCTGTCTGACACACTTATCTCCGCAATACTCCAGAGTTCCATCCTTTCATCAGTGACACCTCTTGGTGACATGCTGCTCCTCAGAGACACGGTCTTTAGGCACCAGACTCCTCTCTACTTCTCCATCACCGCCATTGATTCCATGACAGCAGACAGCCAGTCGTGGGTGAGCCAGACCTTTATCCAGTTGCAAATTCGGAAATCCAAAGCCATCTTATTTGGCTCCTTTATCAACTCTAGACTTGACTATTCCAACGCACTCCTGACCGGCCTCTCTAGTTCAAACCTCCATAAACTTGAGGTTATCTAAAACTCTGCTGCCCGTGTCCTAACTCGCAAAAAGTCCTGCTCCCCATCTCCCCTGTGCTCTGATCTACATTGGCTCCCAATTAAGCAACGCCTCAATTTTTAAAAATTCGCATCCTTGTTTTCAAATCCCTCCATGGCCTCGCCCCTCCTTGTCTCTTACCTCCTCCAGTCCTATAATTCCCCTCGACCTCTGCACTCCACCAATTCTGGCCTTTTGAACATCCCCGATTTTTAAATGTGCCACCATTGGTGGTTGTGCCTTCAGCTGCCTAGGTCCTAAGCTCTGGAATTCCCTCTATAAACCTCTCCGCCTGTCCCTTCTCTTTCCTCCTTTAAAACCAACCTCTTCGACCAAGCTTTTGGTCAGTGTATGGCTCAGTGTAAAAAAAAAAGCATTCCTGTGAAGCGCCTTGGGACGTATTACGTTAACGGCGCTGTATAAATAGAAGTTGTTGTTGCCAAGAACTCTCTCCTTGTCCTCTGACCCCCATCTTCTCTGGCTGCTCACTTGTGTTGAACCAGAGGTGAGCAGCCGACTCGCGCTAAACCTCAAACCCATATCCTATCTATCTCCGCAGCATTGCCTGACTCTGACCAGACCTCAGCTCCACTGCCGCTGAACGCCCTTCTGCATGCTTTTGTGTGCTTGTACAAACTGTGACTAGGGCACCTTGTCACTTGAGAAAATTCTTCCCTCCCCCAATTAAGGCAGAAGATTGATTGTTGGGTTTCTGAATAAATCTGCCTTGCAATTTTTGGATGTTTCGTTCAGTCTAAGTTGTGTAAGAATGGCAGCAGTTTTTTTTCCAATTTTCTCCGCATCTAAAAGGATGACTTGGGTGTGAGAGTTTAAATTGAGGCCCGGATTATCTGACTGCTGGGGGGTATCAAAGCCAAGCTCAGATCTGTTCTTAACCAATATCTTGCAGCACTTTCCAGCAGGGGGTCACTGGATAGTGACCAGGAGCGGGAGCCCCGACAGTTTTTTCCTCCCTCTGCTCCCTAACTCCAGGAGGCTGACGCCAGTTGCGAAGCCCTTGCCTCTGCAATGACTGGATCAGTGAAGTTGGTATCAACTGGAGATTGAAAGTAGGTGCCCTCGTGCTTGCTATGTTGGTCGACCAACACCTCAAATTTGAAATGCTCGTCCTTATGTTTAAATCCCTCCATGGTCTCGCCCCTCCCTATCTCTCTAATCTCCTCCAGCCCGACAACCCTCCGAGAACTCGGCGTTCCTCCAACTGACTTCTTTCACCACACCACTGAGGGCCGTGCCTTTAGTTGTCTAGGCCCCAAGCTCTGGGATTCCCTCCCTAAATCTCTCTGCCTCTCTCCTTTTAAGATGCCCCTTAAACCTACCTCACCCGTCCTAACGGCTCCTTTTGGCATTTGAGTCTGATGACGCTCCTGTGAAGCACCTTGGGATGCAAGTTGTTGCTGTTACTGTCCTGGCTGTCGTACTGAGCTACTCGATGGCTACATTTGCTGAGCCCCACACTAGTACAGGAAACTTTCGATTTACCGGCACCTAAATAACCGGAAATCTCGGTTAACCGGCAAAATTCAGGAGTAGGTTCAGGTAAGTTTTACTTCATATTACTTGCCTTCCTCGATCTGTTGCTGTGCAATTGAGTGTGGCTGCAGCTGTTGCTAAGCTCGAGACGCTTGGAACTTGTGGCCATTGTTCTGCACCTGTTGCTAAGCAACAGGGTTTGTTGCTTTATACGGAGCTCTCAGCTCTCCGTATCTTTTACTATAGTGCTCGGTTATCTGGAATTTTTGATGAACCGGCACCACGTCGGTGCCAGATAAAAAAGAGTTTCCTGTAGTATATGTCGAAGTTCATGCTTGCCTGTTGCTGTTTAGCTGGAAGTTGCATTTCCGAGAACATTATTGCACGGAGCCAACTATTCCCCCCCTCCTCCTCTGCAAGCAGCGACTTCTGTTTCGAAGCTGCACTTGGTTTATTGTGAGCACTCGCTGATCTGCACGTTGATTCTGTAAGGCTGGATGTTGGCTTTTGATCGTGACACATTGTGACAAACTTGTTCTTCCCTTGAGTGTGTTTCAAGCACAAATGAGTGATGACTACCCCATCATTTGGAATTTATTAAAACGCAGGCAGTGTGTGTGTAAAATAAATAAATAAATAAATAAATAAATAAATAAAATAAACTGGGCAGCTCAGCAAGAAATGCTAATTTAATGTTGTGAACGAGTGAATGTTCTGTGGTATTGCTCACAGGAAGTCCGAGGGACTCTGATGGATTTTTGTGTGGTGTACATCTGCCAGGTGTGTGTTTCCACTGTGGTGGTGTCGTCTCTCCGATCTAGCTCTCGGTGCCCCTCTGATTGGAGCGGGACGAACTTGACTGCTCTCTGAAAGAGCCAGCGCAGACTCGATGGGCCGAATGGCCTCCTCCTGAGCTGTACTATTCTATGACTATGTTTTTGATTTTGCCTTTCAGCCCCCCCCCCCCCTTGTGACTCTGTATTTCACTGTACCTAATATCTTGTAGCTGTATTTCTGCCCTGTGGTGGCTTGCCCCTTCTCGCTCTCTCTCTGCTGTTACTGCCCCAATTTCCATACTTTTTTTTCCCCCCCCTTTTTGGGTGGAAGTGGTAACTGAGCGAGTAAAACATGGTAATACAAACAGGACGAGAATTGTTCTGATGAAAGGTCATCGACAATGAGAGGGGATCTCATTGAAACTTATAAAATTCTGACAGGACTGGACAGACTAGATGCAGGAAGGATGTTCCCGATGGTCGAGGAGTCCAGAACCAGGGGTCACAGTCTAAGGATAAAGGGTAAGCCATTTAAGACAGAAATGAGGAGGAATTTCTTCACCCAGAGAGTGGTGAACCTGTGGAATTCTCTACCACAGAAGGCGGTGGAGGCCAATTCATTAAATATATTCAAGAAGGAGTTGGATATATTTCTTAAGGCTAAAGGGATCAAGGGGTATGGGGAGAAAGCAGGGACAGGGTACTGAATTTGGATGATCAGCCATGATCGCATTGAATGGCGGAGCAGGCTCGAGGGGCCGAATGGACTACGCCTGCTCCTATCTTCTATGTTTCTATGACCTGAAACATCAACCCTTTCTCTATCCCCATTTGCTGCCTGACCTGCTGAGTGTCTCCAGCATTATCTGTTATTTCAGATTTCCAGCATCTGCAGTAGTTTGCTTTTAAGACGTGAAATGACTGGTTATATAACATTTTTTTCGACCTTTACTTTTGGCTGCTAATGGTTTTTGATTGATGGCTAGTCACAAATGACAGGAAGAATGTTTTCAGCATCCCACCTTTTCTTCCCCCGGCAATAAAATGTACCAGCTCTTGTATCGAACCACCCTCCCTCCCTCCCTCCCCTTTGCAGTAGGAGCAGGACTCGTTCACCCGAACTGGTTAGCCACAAGGCTTTGCAGTGGGAAAAGACTGGCTTTCCAGTCGAATTCACGTGTCTGATCTGTTTACACAAATGGGATTGCCGGCTGGTTTCAGATTGTCGCAGACAAGTGCAGGACTCGGAAGTTTGGACAGGGCTATAGATAAACCCGTGGGATTTAGACACCAGTCATTTGCGAAAGTATAGCATGAAATTAGGGTGGTATAATTTGTAACTTTTGCCAAATGTTATGTGGTTTACATCTGTGTAACTTGCCTTTGATTCTGCTTATTTTGGGGTATGTTGGCGAGGAAATTATGATAACACATCTTTGCAAACCATAATAAATAGGAGCAGGAGTAGGCCATTCGGCCCCTCGAGCCTGCTCCGCCATTCAATAAGGTCATGGCTGATCATCGACCTCAACTCCACTTTCCTGCCCGATCATCATATCCCTTGATTCCCCAAGAGTCCAAAAACCTATCGATCTCAGCCTTGAATATACTCAACGACTGAGCCTCCACAGCCCTCCTGGGGTAGAGAATTTCAAATATGCACAACCCTTTGAGTGAAGAAATTCCTCCTCATCTCAGTCTTAAATGGCTGACTCCTTATCCTGAGACTATGCCCCCTAGTTCTAGACTCTCCAGCCAGGGGAAACAACCTCTCAGCATCTACCCTGCCAATCTCCCTCAGAATCTTGTATGTTGCAATGAGATCACCTCTCATTCTTCTAAACGCCAGAGAGTACAGGCCCATTCTACGCAATCTCTCCTCATAGGACAACCCTCTCACCCCAGGAATCAACCAGTTCTTGCCTCCACCAGTACCACTGTATAGTTGATTGCAAGGAGGTGTGCCGCCCAACAAAGCCACGGATGGAGTCAGGGACATGTCATGTGCCTGGCAGGCACACAGCCAGATTTACCACTCCCGGCTGTGTGTTTCTTGCAAGGCATCTGCCGTCATAAGCATATTGCTCTCATTCAGAGCTTACTTTAAGCACGTTCGGTTCGTGTTGCTCAGTAAGTAATTCCATTTATTTTGCATTGCTAGATTTTAAAGAACCCTCTTAAAATTCCATTTCCCCCCCCCCCCCCCCGCCGAAAACACCCAGCCCAATTCAAGATTTACTTATAGATGTGAACCCATTTCCTGTCCCTTTTGCATGTCTAGTTTTTTTTTTCCAGTGCTGGTAAAAGATAATAATCATGCAGCTTGGCATTGCAGAGACTGGTTTTGTAACCATGGAAACCTATTGCCTTTATTTTTTTCGAAATGAGTGAAGCCGATTGTATGGTGTGCAGATATTTTCTGCTTTCCCCTTTTTAGAACTGAGCTTTTTTTTAAATGTAAGATTATATTAATAGCTTTGATTTCATCAAGACTTTGTTGCGATATGCCTAAACTGAGAGGAGCGATACAAGCTAATTAAGGTGATATCTGTTCTATCTAAATATAGATTTGTCAGGGAAACCGTGCACAGATGGAGACTGTACTGCTAGCAGAATCATTCTTTAATATGGCTATATATGGGAGATTGACAGTGCAAGTGTTGATCTTGCTGTATAGGAGCACTGTTTTATTTTAAGCTAGTGATATTTTGCCCATAAAGGGTGCTAAAGAACAGGCAGTGCTGTACATTTTAGTGTCTTGATCCACCCTGTCTTTGTCTCTAGACTTGACAATTCCAAAGCACTCCTGGCTGGTCTCCCACATTCAACCCTCCGTAAGCCCGAGGTCATCCAAAACTCTGCTGCCCGTGTCCTAACTCGCGCCAAGTCCCGTTCACCCATCACCCCTGTGCTCGCTGACCTACATTGGCCCCTTGGTTAAGCAACGCCTCGATTTCAAAATTCTCATCCTTGTGTTCAGATCCCTCCATGGCCTCGCCCCCTCCCTATCTCTGTAGCCTCCTCCAGCCTGACAACCTTCAGATCTCTGCGCTCCTTCAATTCTGGTCTCTTGAGCATCCCCGATTTCCATCGCTCCACCATTGGCGGCCGTGCCTTCAGCTGCCAAGGCCCCAAGCTCTGGAATAACATTCCTGTGAAGTGCCTTGGGATGTTAAAGGCACATTGTAAATGCAAGTCGATGAATTCAGGACTAGGGTTCCTTTCAATGATGTGCTTTCGGATTAGCCATGTTTATCGTTGTCTATCTCGCTCCAACTTATTTTTTACTTAAATCACACTATAGTAATGAAATAACATATCTTCCCCCTTTTGTGCTTTAAAAAAAGCACTTTAAATGTATTCAAGTGTTTCTTTTTAAAGTTACAGCAACTGCAGTTCTTCCTTCACGCTTTCAACTGAGTTCTGTTCTAACGGCAGACATTTATTAAATGTGAAATATATAACTGGTTTAAGTATTACACATGTTCAGTACTTTTATATAAATAGATTATGCTGCTATAGTACAAGGGTGTCCAAACTACAGTCCAGAGGCCACATATCGTAGCCTGGCCCATGAAGTCTAAGTAAGCCCATTCTATTTCCAACAACCCCCATCTCGGCCCAAGTCCTTGAACATGTGTCGCCTTCCAAATCCTTTCCTGCAACTCCATGTTTGAACTTCTCCACGGGTTTCCACCCAGCCACAACATCAAAGTCGTGTGACATCCTATGTAACTGTGACCATGGTGCATGATCCCACCTCATCCTTCTCGACCTACCTGCAGCCTTTGACACGGTTGACCATGCCATTCTCCACTATTGTTCAGCGGGGTGGGACTGCCCGTGCCTGGTTCCACTCTTGCATATCCAGTTGAAGCTATAGAACCTCCCGCTATGGCTTCTTTTCCCATGCCCGGACCTTCTGGAGTCTTCCCAAGGATCTACCCTTGGCCTGCTTCTATTTCTCATCTACAAGCGGCATCTCGGCGGAATCATCCGAAAACACGTCAGGTTCCACATGAACGCGGACGCCCATCTCTACTTCCCTCGACCCCTCCACTACTTCTGTCAGACTGCTGGTCCGACATCCATTCCCGATGAGCCAAAATTTCTTCCAATTAAAGATTAGGAAGACCAAAGCCATTGTCTTAGGTCCCCGCCACAAACTCCATTCCCTAGACGCTGATTCCCTTCCCCTCCCTGTTCACTGTCTCCGGCTGAACAAGACTGTTCGCAACCTGGCCGTGCTATTTGAAACTGAGCTGAGCTTCCGACCCCATATTGTCTCCATCATAAAGACCGCCTATTTCTATTTCCGTGACGTCGGTCGTCTCCGCCCCTGCTTTAGCCTATCTGCTGCTTAAATCCTCAGTCCTGATTTTGTTACCTCCAGACTCGACTATTGCAATGCCCACCTGGCCAGCCTGCCATCTTCCACACTCCATAAACTCGAGCTCATCCATAGCTCTGCTGCCCATACCCTAACTCGCACCAAGTCCCGTTCACCCATCACCCCTGTCCTCCCTGATCTACATTGGCTCCAGGTCCCCCAAACTCCTCCACTGCCTCCACTTTAAAATTTGCCTCTTTGCGTTCGAATCCCCCCCACGGCTTTTCCCCTCCCGACCTCTAACCACCTCCAGCCCTCCGAGAGCTCCGCATTCCTCCAACTCTGGCCTCTTGTTCATCCTCCATTTCCTTTACCTCACCATTGGCGGCCATGCCTTCTGCAGTCTAGGCCCCAAGCTCTAATTCTCTCCCTAAACCTCTTATCCTCTGACCCCCCCCCTTAAAACCTACCTCTCTGACCAGCTTTTCATCACTTGCCCTGTTAAACCTGTCCTCCTCCTTTGGCTTGGTGTCAGTTTTTGTCTGATTGCGCTCCAGTGACACGCCTTGATGGAGGGTAGCGCCTTGAGACGTTTTGCTACATTAAAAGGCACTAGTTATTTCTAACGTGCTGGTCTGTCCTGTTCGAATCTCTTGAGCCTGGAGGTTTGCAAAGTGTTATCAGTGCCGTGGCCTCATTGGTGACTGAATCCGAAATCGGCATGCCAAGACCTGTTGGTATCAGCAGCTTCAAATGTAGGCAGCCTGATGGGAACATTCACTTAAATTTCATGTGGCCCACAAGGCTCTGTGGTATGAAAACAGAAAATGCTGGAAATACGCAGCAGGTTAGGCAGCATCTGTAGAGAGAGAAACAGAGTTAACGTTACAGGTCGATGACCCTTCGTCAGAACTGAAGAATTAGAGTTGTACAGGAAACTTCTTTTTATCCGGCACGGACGGGACCGACGTGGTGCCGGTTCATCAAAAATTCCAGATCACTGAGCGCTACAGTAAAAGATACGGAGCTGAGAGCTCTGTATAAAGCAACAAACCCTGTTGCTTAGCAACAGGTTCAGAACAATGGCCACAAGTTCCAAGTGTCTCTGTAGCTTAGCAACAGCTGCAGCCACACCCTTGCACAGCAACAGATGGAGGAAGGCAAGTAATAAAAGTTACCTGAACCTACTCCTGAATTTTGCCGGTTAACCGAGATTTCCGGTTATTTAGGTGCCGGTAAATTGAAAGTTTCCTGTAACAGGTTTTAAGCAAGTGTGGAGGCAGAGAAATGGGGTTGGGGGGGAGGGAAGAACAAAAGGGAAGGTTCTGTGATGGGGTGGAAGGCAGGAGAGATTAAAAGACCAAAGGGATGATGGTGCAAGGCAAAAGGAGATGGCAATGGGACAAGTAAAGGAACAAAAGAGAGATCCCTTGTGTTCTTTCCTCCCCTCCCCTCCCCCCTTACCTTGCATCCGCACCTGCTGCATATCCAACTTTTTCCATTTCTGACGAAAGGTCATCGAGCTGAAACGTTAACTCTGTTTGTCTCTCCACAGTATTATCCAGCCTTTCCTGTTTCTATTTCAGATTCCCAGCAACCGCAGTCATTTTGCTTTGGTATTCGGCTCTGTGGTACGTACCCAAGAGGTCGATGAAGACCAAAGCTTGGGCACTGGTGCTGTGGTATATTCGTATTGACTGTTTAACCTGTATTGAAGTTGAATAGATTTTTTTTTAAGCTGCACGCTCACGTATAAGTAGAAATAATGGCCCGTATTTTCCGATCGGAGGCTTCCTGCGTGCGGAGGCCTCCGATCTGGAAAAAATCGGCACCCTTACCTGAGGGCTCCGGAGGTCCGGCCATTTCCGATCCTGGGCCTCCCCACGACGAAATGCGCAGAGGCCCAGGTATCCCAGGGGTACATACGGTTCGCAAGCGTCCCTGGGACCACGTGGGCCCCGGGGAACCAATGGGAGAAGGAAATCTCCCTTCTGATAGCTTAGACATGTCAAAAGTATGAATGGAGATCACTCCAAAAAGACATCAAAACATTAAATACATCAAAAAAAAATCACCTTTTTAAAAAAAAATGAGTTAAAATTACTTTAAAATAAATTTTAAACAAATTAAATTTTTTGACAAACAATTAGTTTTCTACAGGGCTAAAAAAGTATTTTTAAATTATAAATGAGTGACTTTTTTAAACTCATGCTGGTAAAAGCAGGCCCCGCGCGATCGTTCTCGTCCTCTCTCTCTCCCCGCGCGATCGTTCTCGTCCTCTCTCTCTCCCCGCGCGATCGTTCTCGTCCTCTCTCCCCGCGCGATCGTTCTCGTCCTCTCTCTCTCCCCGCGCGATCGTTCTCGTCCTCTCTCCCCGCGCGATCGTTCTCGTCCTCTCTCTCTCCCCGCGCGATCGTTCTCGTCCTCTCTCTCTCCCCGCGCGATCGTTCTCGTCCTCTCTCTCTCCCCGCGCGATCGTTCTCGTCCTCTCTCTCTCCCCGCGCGATCGTTCTCTCTCTCCCCGCGCGATCGTTCTCGTCCTCTCTCTCTCCCCGCGCGATCGTTCTCGTCCTCTCTCCCCGCGCGATCGTTCTCATCCTCTCTCTCTCCCCGCGCGATCGTTCTCGTCCTCTCTCTCCCCGCGCGATCGTTCTCGTCCTCTCTCTCCCCGCGCGATCGTTCTCGTCCTCTCTCTCCCCGCGCGATCGTTCTCGTCCTCTCTCTCTCCCGCGCGATCGTTCTCTCTCTCTCCCCGCGCGATCGTTCTCTCTCTCTCCCCGCGCGATCGTTCTCTCTCTCTCCCCGCGCGATCGTTCTCTCTCTCTCCCCGCGCGATCGTTCTCTCTCTCTCCCCGCGCGATCGTTCTCTCTCTCTCCCCGCGCGATCGTTCTCTCTCTCTCCCCGCGCGATCGTTCTCTCTCTCTCCCCGCGCGATCGTTCTCTCTCTCTCCCCGCGCGATCGTTCTCTCTCTCTCCCCGCGCGATCGTTCTCTCTCTCTCCCCGCGCGATCGTTCTCTCTCTCTCCCCGCGCGATCGTTCTCTCTCTCTCCCCGCGCGATCGTTCTCTCTCTCTCCCCGCGCGATCGTTCTCTCTCTCTCCCCGCGCGATCGTTCTCTCTCTCTCCCCGCGCGATCGTTCTCTCTCTCTCCCCGCGCGATCGTTCTCTCTCTCTCCCCGCGCGATCGTTCTCTCTCTCTCCCCGCGCGATCGTTCTCTCTCTCTCCCCGCGCGATCGTTCTCTCTCTCTCCCCGCGCGATCGTTCTCTCTCTCTCCCCGCGCGATCGTTCTCTCTCTCTCCCCGCGCGATCGTTCTCTCTCTCTCCCCGCGCGATCGTTCTCTCTCTCTCCCCGCGCGATCGTTCTCTCTCTCTCCCCGCGCGATCGTTCTCTCTCTCTCCCCGCGCGATCGTTCTCTCTCTCTCCCCGCGCGATCGTTCTCTCTCTCTCCCCGCGCGATCGTTCTCTCTCTCTCCCCGCGCGATCGTTCTCTCTCTCTCCCCGCGCGATCGTTCTCTCTCTCTCCCCGCGCGATCGTTCTCTCTCTCTCCCCGCGCGATCGTTCTCTCTCTCTCCCCGCGCGATCGTTCTCTCTCTCTCCCCGCGCGATCGTTCTCTCTCTCTCCCCGCGCGATCGTTCTCTCTCTCTCCCCGCGCGATCGTTCTCTCTCTCTCCCCGCGCGATCGTTCTCTCTCTCTCCCCGCGCGATCGTTCTCTCTCTCTCCCCGCGCGATCGTTCTCTCTCTCTCCCCGCGCGATCGTTCTCTCTCTCTCCCCGCGCGATCGTTCTCTCTCTCTCCCCGCGCGATCGTTCTCTCTCTCTCCCCGCGCGATCGTTCTCTCTCTCTCCCCGCGCGATCGTTCTCTCTCTCTCCCCGCGCGATCGTTCTCTCTCTCTCCCCGCGCGATCGTTCTCTCTCTCTCCCCGCGCGATCGTTCTCTCTCTCTCCCCGCGCGATCGTTCTCTCTCTCTCCCCGCGCGATCGTTCTCTCTCTCTCCCCGCGCGATCGTTCTCTCTCTCTCCCCGCGCGATCGTTCTCTCTCTCTCCCCGCGCGATCGTTCTCTCTCTCTCCCCGCGCGATCGTTCTCTCTCTCTCCCCGCGCGATCGTTCTCTCTCTCTCCCCGCGCGATCGTTCTCTCTCTCTCCCCGCGCGATCGTTCTCTCTCTCTCCCCGCGCGATCGTTCTCTCTCTCTCCCCGCGCGATCGTTCTCTCTCTCTCCCCGCGCGATCGTTCTCTCTCTCTCCCCGCGCGATCGTTCTCTCTCTCTCCCCGCGCGATCGTTCTCTCTCTCTCCCCGCGCGATCGTTCTCTCTCTCTCCCCGCGCGATCGTTCTCTCTCTCTCCCCGCGCGATCGTTCTCTCTCTCTCCCCGCGCGATCGTTCTCTCTCTCTCCCCGCGCGATCGTTCTCTCTCTCTCCCCGCGCGATCGTTCTCTCTCTCTCCCCGCGCGATCGTTCTCTCTCTCTCCCCGCGCGATCGTTCTCTCTCTCTCCCCGCGCGATCGTTCTCTCTCTCTCCCCGCGCGATCGTTCTCTCTCTCTCCCCGCGCGATCGTTCTCTCTCTCTCCCCGCGCGATCGTTCTCTCTCTCTCCCCGCGCGATCGTTCTCTCTCTCTCCCCGCGCGATCGTTCTCTCTCTCTCCCCGCGCGATCGTTCTCTCTCTCTCCCCGCGCGATCGTTCTCTCTCTCTCCCCGCGCGATCGTTCTCTCTCTCTCCCCGCGCGATCGTTCTCTCTCTCTCCCCGCGCGATCGTTCTCTCTCTCTCCCCGCGCGATCGTTCTCTCTCTCTCCCCGCGCGATCGTTCTCTCTCTCTCCCCGCGCGATCGTTCTCTCTCTCTCCCCGCGCGATCGTTCTCTCTCTCTCCCCGCGCGATCGTTCTCTCTCTCTCCCCGCGCGATCGTTCTCTCTCTCTCCCCGCGCGATCGTTCTCTCTCTCTCCCCGCGCGATCGTTCTCTCTCTCTCCCCGCGCGATCGTTCTCTCTCTCTCCCCGCGCGATCGTTCTCTCTCTCTCCCCGCGCGATCGTTCTCTCTCTCTCCCCGCGCGATCGTTCTCTCTCTCTCCCCGCGCGATCGTTCTCTCTCTCTCCCCGCGCGATCGTTCTCTCTCTCTCCCCGCGCGATCGTTCTCTCTCTCTCCCCGCGCGATCGTTCTCTCTCTCTCCCCGCGCGATCGTTCTCTCTCTCTCCCCGCGCGATCGTTCTCTCTCTCTCCCCGCGCGATCGTTCTCTCTCTCTCCCCGCGCGATCGTTCTCTCTCTCTCCCCGCGCGATCGTTCTCTCTCTCTCCCCGCGCGATCGTTCTCTCTCTCTCCCCGCGCGATCGTTCTCTCTCTCTCCCCGCGCGATCGTTCTCTCTCTCTCCCCGCGCGATCGTTCTCTCTCTCTCCCCGCGCGATCGTTCTCTCTCTCTCCCCGCGCGATCGTTCTCTCTCTCTCCCCGCGCGATCGTTCTCTCTCTCTCCCCGCGCGATCGTTCTCTCTCTCTCCCCGCGCGATCGTTCTCTCTCTCTCCCCGCGCGATCGTTCTCTCTCTCTCCCCGCGCGATCGTTCTCTCTCTCTCCCCGCGCGATCGTTCTCTCTCTCTCCCCGCGCGATCGTTCTCTCTCTCTCCCCGCGCGATCGTTCTCTCTCTCTCCCCGCGCGATCGTTCTCTCTCTCTCCCCGCGCGATCGTTCTCTCTCTCTCCCCGCGCGATCGTTCTCTCTCTCTCCCCGCGCGATCGTTCTCTCTCTCTCCCCGCGCGATCGTTCTCTCTCTCTCCCCGCGCGATCGTTCTCTCTCTCTCCCCGCGCGATCGTTCTCTCTCTCTCCCCGCGCGATCGTTCTCTCTCTCTCCCCGCGCGATCGTTCTCTCTCTCTCCCCGCGCGATCGTTCTCTCTCTCTCCCCGCGCGATCGTTCTCTCTCTCTCCCCGCGCGATCGTTCTCTCTCTCTCCCCGCGCGATCGTTCTCTCTCTCTCCCCGCGCGATCGTTCTCTCTCTCTCCCCGCGCGATCGTTCTCTCTCTCTCCCCGCGCGATCGTTCTCTCTCTCTCCCCGCGCGATCGTTCTCTCTCTCTCCCCGCGCGATCGTTCTCTCTCTCTCCCCGCGCGATCGTTCTCTCTCTCTCCCCGCGCGATCGTTCTCTCTCTCTCCCCGCGCGATCGTTCTCTCTCTCTCCCCGCGCGATCGTTCTCTCTCTCTCCCCGCGCGATCGTTCTCTCTCTCTCCCCGCGCGATCGTTCTCTCTCTCTCCCCGCGCGATCGTTCTCTCTCTCTCCCCGCGCGATCGTTCTCTCTCTCTCCCCGCGCGATCGTTCTCTCTCTCTCCCCGCGCGATCGTTCTCTCTCTCTCCCCGCGCGATCGTTCTCTCTCTCTCCCCGCGCGATCGTTCTCTCTCTCTCCCCGCGCGATCGTTCTCTCTCTCTCCCCGCGCGATCGTTCTCTCTCTCTCCCCGCGCGATCGTTCTCTCTCTCTCCCCGCGCGATCGTTCTCTCTCTCTCCCCGCGCGATCGTTCTCTCTCTCTCCCCGCGCGATCGTTCTCTCTCTCTCCCCGCGCGATCGTTCTCTCTCTCTCCCCGCGCGATCGTTCTCTCTCTCTCCCCGCGCGATCGTTCTCTCTCTCTCCCCGCGCGATCGTTCTCTCTCTCTCCCCGCGCGATCGTTCTCTCTCTCTCCCCGCGCGATCGTTCTCTCTCTCTCCCCGCGCGATCGTTCTCTCTCTCTCCCCGCGCGATCGTTCTCTCTCTCTCCCCGCGCGATCGTTCTCTCTCTCTCCCCGCGCGATCGTTCTCTCTCTCTCCCCGCGCGATCGTTCTCTCTCTCTCCCCGCGCGATCGTTCTCTCTCTCTCCCCGCGCGATCGTTCTCTCTCTCTCCCCGCGCGATCGTTCTCTCTCTCTCCCCGCGCGATCGTTCTCTCTCTCTCCCCGCGCGATCGTTCTCTCTCTCTCCCCGCGCGATCGTTCTCTCTCTCTCCCCGCGCGATCGTTCTCTCTCTCTCCCCGCGCGATCGTTCTCTCTCTCTCCCCGCGCGATCGTTCTCTCTCTCTCCCCGCGCGATCGTTCTCTCTCTCTCCCCGCGCGATCGTTCTCTCTCTCTCCCCGCGCGATCGTTCTCTCTCTCTCCCCGCGCGATCGTTCTCTCTCTCTCCCCGCGCGATCGTTCTCTCTCTCTCCCCGCGCGATCGTTCTCTCTCTCTCCCCGCGCGATCGTTCTCTCTCTCTCCCCGCGCGATCGTTCTCTCTCTCTCCCCGCGCGATCGTTCTCTCTCTCTCCCCGCGCGATCGTTCTCTCTCTCTCCCCGCGCGATCGTTCTCTCTCTCTCCCCGCGCGATCGTTCTCTCTCTCTCCCCGCGCGATCGTTCTCTCTCTCTCCCCGCGCGATCGTTCTCTCTCTCTCCCCGCGCGATCGTTCTCTCTCTCTCCCCGCGCGATCGTTCTCTCTCTCTCCCCGCGCGATCGTTCTCTCTCTCTCCCCGCGCGATCGTTCTCTCTCTCTCCCCGCGCGATCGTTCTCTCTCTCTCCCCGCGCGATCGTTCTCTCTCTCTCCCCGCGCGATCGTTCTCTCTCTCTCCCCGCGCGATCGTTCTCTCTCTCTCCCCGCGCGATCGTTCTCTCTCTCTCCCCGCGCGATCGTTCTCTCTCTCTCCCCGCGCGATCGTTCTCTCTCTCTCCCCGCGCGATCGTTCTCTCTCTCTCCCCGCGCGATCGTTCTCTCTCTCTCCCCGCGCGATCGTTCTCTCTCTCTCCCCGCGCGATCGTTCTCTCTCTCTCCCCGCGCGATCGTTCTCTCTCTCTCCCCGCGCGATCGTTCTCTCTCTCTCCCCGCGCGATCGTTCTCTCTCTCTCCCCGCGCGATCGTTCTCTCTCTCTCCCCGCGCGATCGTTCTCTCTCTCTCCCCGCGCGATCGTTCTCTCTCTCTCCCCGCGCGATCGTTCTCTCTCTCTCCCCGCGCGATCGTTCTCTCTCTCTCCCCGCGCGATCGTTCTCTCTCTCTCCCCGCGCGATCGTTCTCTCTCTCTCCCCGCGCGATCGTTCTCTCTCTCTCCCCGCGCGATCGTTCTCTCTCTCTCCCCGCGCGATCGTTCTCTCTCTCTCCCCGCGCGATCGTTCTCTCTCTCTCCCCGCGCGATCGTTCTCTCTCTCTCCCCGCGCGATCGTTCTCTCTCTCTCCCCGCGCGATCGTTCTCTCTCTCTCCCCGCGCGATCGTTCTCTCTCTCTCCCCGCGCGATCGTTCTCTCTCTCTCCCCGCGCGATCGTTCTCTCTCTCTCCCCGCGCGATCGTTCTCTCTCTCTCCCCGCGCGATCGTTCTCTCTCTCTCCCCGCGCGATCGTTCTCTCTCTCTCCCCGCGCGATCGTTCTCTCTCTCTCCCCGCGCGATCGTTCTCTCTCTCTCCCCGCGCGATCGTTCTCTCTCTCTCCCCGCGCGATCGTTCTCTCTCTCTCCCCGCGCGATCGTTCTCTCTCTCTCCCCGCGCGATCGTTCTCTCTCTCTCCCCGCGCGATCGTTCTCTCTCTCTCCCCGCGCGATCGTTCTCTCTCTCTCCCCGCGCGATCGTTCTCTCTCTCTCCCCGCGCGATCGTTCTCTCTCTCTCCCCGCGCGATCGTTCTCTCTCTCTCCCCGCGCGATCGTTCTCTCTCTCTCCCCGCGCGATCGTTCTCTCTCTCTCCCCGCGCGATCGTTCTCTCTCTCTCCCCGCGCGATCGTTCTCTCTCTCTCCCCGCGCGATCGTTCTCTCTCTCTCCCCGCGCGATCGTTCTCTCTCTCTCCCCGCGCGATCGTTCTCTCTCTCTCCCCGCGCGATCGTTCTCTCTCTCTCCCCGCGCGATCGTTCTCTCTCTCTCCCCGCGCGATCGTTCTCTCTCTCTCCCCGCGCGATCGTTCTCTCTCTCTCCCCGCGCGATCGTTCTCTCTCTCTCCCCGCGCGATCGTTCTCTCTCTCTCCCCGCGCGATCGTTCTCTCTCTCTCCCCGCGCGATCGTTCTCTCTCTCTCCCCGCGCGATCGTTCTCTCTCTCTCCCCGCGCGATCGTTCTCTCTCTCTCCCCGCGCGATCGTTCTCTCTCTCTCCCCGCGCGATCGTTCTCTCTCTCTCCCCGCGCGATCGTTCTCTCTCTCTCCCCGCGCGATCGTTCTCTCTCTCTCCCCGCGCGATCGTTCTCTCTCTCTCCCCGCGCGATCGTTCTCTCTCTCTCCCCGCGCGATCGTTCTCTCTCTCTCCCCGCGCGATCGTTCTCTCTCTCTCCCCGCGCGATCGTTCTCTCTCTCTCCCCGCGCGATCGTTCTCTCTCTCTCCCCGCGCGATCGTTCTCTCTCTCTCCCCGCGCGATCGTTCTCTCTCTCTCCCCGCGCGATCGTTCTCTCTCTCTCCCCGCGCGATCGTTCTCTCTCTCTCCCCGCGCGATCGTTCTCTCTCTCTCCCCGCGCGATCGTTCTCTCTCTCTCCCCGCGCGATCGTTCTCTCTCTCTCCCCGCGCGATCGTTCTCTCTCTCTCCCCGCGCGATCGTTCTCTCTCTCTCCCCGCGCGATCGTTCTCTCTCTCTCCCCGCGCGATCGTTCTCTCTCTCTCCCCGCGCGATCGTTCTCTCTCTCTCCCCGCGCGATCGTTCTCTCTCTCTCCCCGCGCGATCGTTCTCTCTCTCTCCCCGCGCGATCGTTCTCTCTCTCTCCCCGCGCGATCGTTCTCTCTCTCTCCCCGCGCGATCGTTCTCTCTCTCTCCCCGCGCGATCGTTCTCTCTCTCTCCCCGCGCGATCGTTCTCTCTCTCTCCCCGCGCGATCGTTCTCTCTCTCTCCCCGCGCGATCGTTCTCTCTCTCTCCCCGCGCGATCGTTCTCTCTCTCTCCCCGCGCGATCGTTCTCTCTCTCTCCCCGCGCGATCGTTCTCTCTCTCTCCCCGCGCGATCGTTCTCTCTCTCTCCCCGCGCGATCGTTCTCTCTCTCTCCCCGCGCGATCGTTCTCTCTCTCTCCCCGCGCGATCGTTCTCTCTCTCCCCGCGCGATCGTTCTCTCTCTCTCCCCGCGCGATCGTTCTCTCTCTCTCCCCGCGCGATCGTTCTCTCTCTCTCCCCGCGCGATCGTTCTCTCTCTCTCCCCGCGCGATCGTTCTCTCTCTCTCCCCGCGCGATCGTTCTCTCTCTCTCCCCGCGCGATCGTTCTCTCTCTCTCCCCGCGCGATCGTTCTCTCTCTCTCCCCGCGCGATCGTTCTCTCTCTCTCCCCGCGCGATCGTTCTCTCTCTCTCCCCGCGCGATCGTTCTCTCTCTCTCCCCGCGCGATCGTTCTCTCTCTCTCCCCGCGCGATCGTTCTCTCTCTCTCCCCGCGCGATCGTTCTCTCTCTCTCCCCGCGCGATCGTTCTCTCTCTCTCCCCGCGCGATCGTTCTCTCTCTCTCCCCGCGCGATCGTTCTCTCTCTCTCCCCGCGCGATCGTTCTCTCTCTCTCCCCGCGCGATCGTTCTCTCTCTCTCCCCGCGCGATCGTTCTCTCTCTCTCCCCGCGCGATCGTTCTCTCTCTCTCCCCGCGCGATCGTTCTCTCTCTCTCCCCGCGCGATCGTTCTCTCTCTCTCCCCGCGCGATCGTTCTCTCTCTCTCCCCGCGCGATCGTTCTCTCTCTCTCCCCGCGCGATCGTTCTCTCTCTCTCCCCGCGCGATCGTTCTCTCTCTCTCCCCGCGCGATCGTTCTCTCTCTCTCCCCGCGCGATCGTTCTCTCTCTCTCCCCGCGCGATCGTTCTCTCTCTCTCCCCGCGCGATCGTTCTCTCTCTCTCCCCGCGCGATCGTTCTCTCTCTCTCCCCGCGCGATCGTTCTCTCTCTCTCCCCGCGCGATCGTTCTCTCTCTCTCCCCGCGCGATCGTTCTCTCTCTCTCCCCGCGCGATCGTTCTCTCTCTCTCCCCGCGCGATCGTTCTCTCTCTCTCCCCGCGCGATCGTTCTCTCTCTCTCCCCGCGCGATCGTTCTCTCTCTCTCCCCGCGCGATCGTTCTCTCTCTCTCCCCGCGCGATCGTTCTCTCTCTCTCCCCGCGCGATCGTTCTCTCTCTCTCCCCGCGCGATCGTTCTCTCTCTCTCCCCGCGCGATCGTTCTCTCTCTCTCCCCGCGCGATCGTTCTCTCTCTCTCCCCGCGCGATCGTTCTCTCTCTCTCCCCGCGCGATCGTTCTCTCTCTCTCCCCGCGCGATCGTTCTCTCTCTCTCCCCGCGCGATCGTTCTCTCTCTCTCCCCGCGCGATCGTTCTCTCTCTCTCCCCGCGCGATCGTTCTCTCTCTCTCCCCGCGCGATCGTTCTCTCTCTCTCCCCGCGCGATCGTTCTCTCTCTCTCCCCGCGCGATCGTTCTCTCTCTCTCCCCGCGCGATCGTTCTCTCTCTCTCCCCGCGCGATCGTTCTCTCTCTCTCCCCGCGCGATCGTTCTCTCTCTCTCCCCGCGCGATCGTTCTCTCTCTCTCCCCGCGCGATCGTTCTCTCTCTCTCCCCGCGCGATCGTTCTCTCTCTCTCCCCGCGCGATCGTTCTCTCTCTCTCCCCGCGCGATCGTTCTCTCTCTCTCCCCGCGCGATCGTTCTCTCTCTCTCCCCGCGCGATCGTTCTCTCTCTCTCCCCGCGCGATCGTTCTCTCTCTCTCCCCGCGCGATCGTTCTCTCTCTCTCCCCGCGCGATCGTTCTCTCTCTCTCCCCGCGCGATCGTTCTCTCTCTCTCCCCGCGCGATCGTTCTCTCTCTCTCCCCGCGCGATCGTTCTCTCTCTCTCCCCGCGCGATCGTTCTCTCTCTCTCCCCGCGCGATCGTTCTCTCTCTCTCCCCGCGCGATCGTTCTCTCTCTCTCCCCGCGCGATCGTTCTCTCTCTCTCCCCGCGCGATCGTTCTCTCTCTCTCCCCGCGCGATCGTTCTCTCTCTCTCCCCGCGCGATCGTTCTCTCTCTCTCCCCGCGCGATCGTTCTCTCTCTCTCCCCGCGCGATCGTTCTCTCTCTCTCCCCGCGCGATCGTTCTCTCTCTCTCCCCGCGCGATCGTTCTCTCTCTCTCCCCGCGCGATCGTTCTCTCTCTCTCCCCGCGCGATCGTTCTCTCTCTCTCCCCGCGCGATCGTTCTCTCTCTCTCCCCGCGCGATCGTTCTCTCTCTCTCCCCGCGCGATCGTTCTCTCTCTCTCCCCGCGCGATCGTTCTCTCTCTCTCCCCGCGCGATCGTTCTCTCTCTCTCCCCGCGCGATCGTTCTCTCTCTCTCCCCGCGCGATCGTTCTCTCTCTCTCCCCGCGCGATCGTTCTCTCTCTCTCCCCGCGCGATCGTTCTCTCTCTCTCCCCGCGCGATCGTTCTCTCTCTCTCCCCGCGCGATCGTTCTCTCTCTCTCCCCGCGCGATCGTTCTCTCTCTCTCCCCGCGCGATCGTTCTCTCTCTCTCCCCGCGCGATCGTTCTCTCTCTCTCCCCGCGCGATCGTTCTCTCTCTCTCCCCGCGCGATCGTTCTCTCTCTCCCCGCGCGATCGTTCTCTCTCTCTCCCCGCGCGATCGTTCTCTCTCTCTCCCCGCGCGATCGTTCTCTCTCTCTCCCCGCGCGATCGTTCTCTCTCTCTCCCCGCGCGATCGTTCTCTCTCTCTCCCCGCGCGATCGTTCTCTCTCTCTCCCCGCGCGATCGTTCTCTCTCTCTCCCCGCGCGATCGTTCTCTCTCTCTCCCCGCGCGATCGTTCTCTCTCTCTCCCCGCGCGATCGTTCTCTCTCTCTCCCCGCGCGATCGTTCTCTCTCTCTCCCCGCGCGATCGTTCTCTCTCTCTCCCCGCGCGATCGTTCTCTCTCTCTCCCCGCGCGATCGTTCTCTCTCTCTCCCCGCGCGATCGTTCTCTCTCTCTCCCCGCGCGATCGTTCTCTCTCTCTCCCCGCGCGATCGTTCTCTCTCTCTCCCCGCGCGATCGTTCTCTCTCTCTCCCCGCGCGATCGTTCTCTCTCTCTCCCCGCGCGATCGTTCTCTCTCTCTCCCCGCGCGATCGTTCTCTCTCTCTCCCCGCGCGATCGTTCTCTCTCTCTCCCCGCGCGATCGTTCTCTCTCTCTCCCCGCGCGATCGTTCTCTCTCTCTCCCCGCGCGATCGTTCTCTCTCTCTCCCCGCGCGATCGTTCTCTCTCTCTCCCCGCGCGATCGTTCTCTCTCTCTCCCCGCGCGATCGTTCTCTCTCTCTCCCCGCGCGATCGTTCTCTCTCTCTCCCCGCGCGATCGTTCTCTCTCTCTCCCCGCGCGATCGTTCTCTCTCTCTCCCCGCGCGATCGTTCTCTCTCTCTCCCCGCGCGATCGTTCTCTCTCTCTCCCCGCGCGATCGTTCTCTCTCTCTCCCCGCGCGATCGTTCTCTCTCTCTCCCCGCGCGATCGTTCTCTCTCTCTCCCCGCGCGATCGTTCTCTCTCTCTCCCCGCGCGATCGTTCTCTCTCTCTCCCCGCGCGATCGTTCTCTCTCTCTCCCCGCGCGATCGTTCTCTCTCTCTCCCCGCGCGATCGTTCTCTCTCTCTCCCCGCGCGATCGTTCTCTCTCTCTCCCCGCGCGATCGTTCTCTCTCTCTCCCCGCGCGATCGTTCTCTCTCTCTCCCCGCGCGATCGTTCTCTCTCTCTCCCCGCGCGATCGTTCTCTCTCTCTCCCCGCGCGATCGTTCTCTCTCTCTCCCCGCGCGATCGTTCTCTCTCTCTCCCCGCGCGATCGTTCTCTCTCTCTCCCCGCGCGATCGTTCTCTCTCTCTCCCCGCGCGATCGTTCTCTCTCTCTCCCCGCGCGATCGTTCTCTCTCTCTCCCCGCGCGATCGTTCTCTCTCTCTCCCCGCGCGATCGTTCTCTCTCTCTCCCCGCGCGATCGTTCTCTCTCTCTCCCCGCGCGATCGTTCTCTCTCTCTCCCCGCGCGATCGTTCTCTCTCTCTCCCCGCGCGATCGTTCTCTCTCTCTCCCCGCGCGATCGTTCTCTCTCTCTCCCCGCGCGATCGTTCTCTCTCTCTCCCCGCGCGATCGTTCTCTCTCTCTCCCCGCGCGATCGTTCTCTCTCTCTCCCCGCGCGATCGTTCTCTCTCTCTCCCCGCGCGATCGTTCTCTCTCTCTCCCCGCGCGATCGTTCTCTCTCTCTCCCCGCGCGATCGTTCTCTCTCTCTCCCCGCGCGATCGTTCTCTCTCTCTCCCCGCGCGATCGTTCTCTCTCTCTCCCCGCGCGATCGTTCTCTCTCTCTCCCCGCGCGATCGTTCTCTCTCTCTCCCCGCGCGATCGTTCTCTCTCTCTCCCCGCGCGATCGTTCTCTCTCTCTCCCCGCGCGATCGTTCTCTCTCTCTCCCCGCGCGATCGTTCTCTCTCTCTCCCCGCGCGATCGTTCTCTCTCTCTCCCCGCGCGATCGTTCTCTCTCTCTCCCCGCGCGATCGTTCTCTCTCTCTCCCCGCGCGATCGTTCTCTCTCTCTCCCCGCGCGATCGTTCTCTCTCTCTCCCCGCGCGATCGTTCTCTCTCTCTCTCCCCGCGCGATCGTTCTCTCTCTCTCCCCGCGCGATCGTTCTCTCTCTCTCCCCGCGCGATCGTTCTCTCTCTCTCCCCGCGCGATCGTTCTCTCTCTCTCCCCGCGCGATCGTTCTCTCTCTCTCCCCGCGCGATCGTTCTCTCTCTCTCCCCCGCGCGATCGTTCTCTCTCTCTCCCCGCGCGATCGTTCTCTCTCTCTCCCCGCGCGATCGTTCTCTCTCTCTCCCCGCGCGATCGTTCTCTCTCTCTCCCCGCGCGATCGTTCTCTCTCTCTCCCCGCGCGATCGTTCTCTCTCTCTCCCCGCGCGATCGTTCTCTCTCTCTCCCCGCGCGATCGTTCTCTCTCTCTCCCCGCGCGATCGTTCTCTCTCTCTCCCCGCGCGATCGTTCTCTCTCTCTCCCCGCGCGATCGTTCTCTCTCTCTCCCCGCGCGATCGTTCTCTCTCTCTCCCCGCGCGATCGTTCTCTCTCTCTCCCCGCGCGATCGTTCTCTCTCTCTCCCCGCGCGATCGTTCTCTCTCTCCCCGCGCGATCGTTCTCTCTCTCTCCCCGCGCGATCGTTCTCTCTCTCTCCCCGCGCGATCGTTCTCTCTCTCTCCCCGCGCGATCGTTCTCTCTCTCTCCCCGCGCGATCGTTCTCTCTCTCTCCCCGCGCGATCGTTCTCTCTCTCTCCCCGCGCGATCGTTCTCTCTCTCTCCCCGCGCGATCGTTCTCTCTCTCTCCCCGCGCGATCGTTCTCTCTCTCTCCCCGCGCGATCGTTCTCTCTCTCTCCCCGCGCGATCGTTCTCTCTCTCTCCCCGCGCGATCGTTCTCTCTCTCTCCCCGCGCGATCGTTCTCTCTCTCTCCCCGCGCGATCGTTCTCTCTCTCTCCCCGCGCGATCGTTCTCTCTCTCTCCCCGCGCGATCGTTCTCTCTCTCTCCCCGCGCGATCGTTCTCTCTCTCTCCCCGCGCGATCGTTCTCTCTCTCTCCCCGCGCGATCGTTCTCTCTCTCTCCCCGCGCGATCGTTCTCTCTCTCTCCCCGCGCGATCGTTCTCTCTCTC
>NW_028225182.1:30351693-30390977 GCF_052327205.1 Somniosus microcephalus | reverse complement strand
TCCTCTCTCTCCCCGCGCGATCGTTCTCCTCCTCTCTCTCTCCCCGCGCGATCGTTCTCCTCTCTCTCTCCCCGCGCGATCGTTCTCCTCCTCTCTCTCTCACCCGCGCGATCGTTCTCCTCCTCTCTCTCTCCCCGCGCGATCGTTCTCCTCCTCTCTCTCTCCCCGCGCGATCGTTCTCCTCCTCTCTCTCTCTCCCCGCGCGATCGTTCTCCTCTCTCTCTCCCCGCGCGATCGTTCTCCTCTCTCCCCGCGCGACCGTTCTCCTCTCTCTCTCCCCGCGCGACCGTTCTCCTCCTCTCTCTCTCCCCGCGCGATCGTTCTCCTCCTCTCTCTCTCCCCGCGCGATCGTTCTCCTCCTCTCTCTCTCCCCGCGCGATCGTTCTCCTCCTCTCTCTCTCCCCGCGCGATCGTTCTCCTCTCTCTCTCCCCGCGCGATCGTTCTCCTCCTCTCTCCCCGCGCGATCGTTCTCCTCTCTCCCCGCGCGATCGTTCTCCTCTCTCTCTCCCCGCGCGATCGTTCTCCTCCTCTCTCTCTCCCCGCGCGATCGTTCTCCTCCTCTCTCTCTCTCCCCGCGCGATCGTTCTCCTCCTCTCTCTCTCTCCCCGCGCGATCGTTCTCCTCTCTCTCTCCCCGCGCGATCGTTCTCCTCTCTCTCTCTCCCCGCGCGATCGTTCTCCTCTCTCTCTCCCCGCGCGATCGTTCTCCTCTCTCTCGCCCCCGCGCGATCGTTCTCTCCTCGCTCTCTCTCTCGCCCCCGCGCGATCGTTCTCCTCCTCTCTCTCCCCCGTGCGATCGCTCCCGTCCTCTCTCTCTCACCCCCGTGCGATCATCCTCGTCTTCTCTCCTCCGTGCGATCGTCCTCTCTCCCCCCGCGTGATCGTTCTCGTCCTCTCTCCCCCCCGCGCGATCGTTCTCGTTCTCTCTCGCCCCGCGCGATCGTTCTCGTTCTCTCTCGCCCCGCGCGATCGTTCTCGTTCTCTCTCGCCCCGTGCGATCGTTCTCGTTCTCTCTCGCCCCGCGCGATCGTTCTCGTTCTCTCTCGCCCCGCGCGATCGTTCTCGTTCTCTCTCGCCCCGCGCGATCGTTCTCGTTCTCTCTCGCCCCGCGCGATCGTTCTCGTTCTCTCTCGCCCCGCGCGATCGTTCTCGCCCTCTCTCGCCCCCGCGCGATCGTTCTCTCTCTCGCCCCCGCGCGATCGTTGTCGCCCTCTCCCCCCCGCGCGATCGTTGTCGCCCTCTCCCCCCCCGCGCGATCGTTGTCGCCCTCTCCCCCCCGCGCGATCGTTGTCGCCCTCTCCCCCCCGCGCGATCGTTGTCGCCCTCTCCCCCCCCGCGCGATCGTTGTCGCCCTCTCCCCCCCGCGCGATCGTTGTCGCCCTCTCCCCCCCCGCGCGATCGTTGTCGCCCTCTCCCCCCCGCGCGATCGTTGTCGCCCTCTCCCCCCCGCGCGATCGTTGTCGCCCTCTCCCCCCCGCGCGATCGTTGTCGCCCTCTCCCCCCCGCGCGATCGTTGTCGCCCTCTCCCCCCCGCGCGATCGTTGTCGCCCTCTCCCCCCCGCGCGATCGTTGTCGCCCTCTCCCCCCCGCGCGATCGTTGTCGCCCCTCTCCCCCCCGCGCGATCGTTCTCGCCCTCTCCCCCCCCGCGCGATCGTTCTCGCCCTCTCCCCCCCGCGCGATCGTTCTCGCCCTCTCCCCCCCCCTCTCGCCCCCGCGCGCTCGTTCTCGCCCTCTCCCCCCTCTCTCGCCTCCGCGCGCTCGTTCTCGCCCCCCGCCCTCTCCCCCCTCTCTCGCCCCCGCCCTCTCTCGCCACCGCCCTCTCCCCTGCCCTCTCCCCCCTCTCTCGCCCCCGCCCTCTCCCCCTCTCTCGCCCCCGCGCGCTCGTTCTCGCCCTCTCCCCCCCTCTCGCCCCCGCGCGCTCGTTCTCGCCCTCTCCCCCCTCTCTCGCCCCCGCGAGCTCGTTCTCGCCCCCGCCCTCTCCCCCCTCTCTCGCCCCCGCGCGCTCGTTCTCGCCCTCTCCCCCCCCTCTCGCCCCCGCGCGCTCGTTCTCGCCCTCTCCCCCCTCTCTCGCCCCCGCGCGCTCGTTCTCGCCCTCTCCCCCCTCTCTCGCCCCCGCGCGCTCGTTCTCGCCCTCTCCCCCCCCTCTCGCCCCCGCGCGCTCGTTCTCGCCCTCTCCCCCCTCTCTCGCCCCCGCGCGCTCGTTCTCGCCCTCTCCCCCCTCTCTCGCCCCCGCGCGCTCGTTCTCGCCCTCTCCCCCTCTCTCGCCCCCGCGCGCTCGTTCTCGCCCTCTCCCCCCCTCTCGCCCCCGCGCGCTCGTTCTCGCCCTCTCCCCCCTCTCTCGCCACCGCGTGCTCGTTCTCGCCCCCGCCCTCTCCCCCCTCTCTCGCCCCCGCCCTCTCCCCCCTCTCTCGCCCCCGCGCGCTCGTTCTCGCCCTCTCCCCCCCTCCCGCCCCGCGCGCTCGTTCTCTCTCTCTCCCCCCCTCTCGCCCCCGCGCGCTCGTTCTCGCCCCCTCCCTCTCCCCCCTCTCTCGCCCCCGCCCTCTCCCCCCTCTCTCGCCACCGCGCGCTCGTCCTCGCCCCCGCCCTCTCCCCCTCTCTCGCCCCCGCGCGCTCGTTCTCGCCCTCTCCCCCCCCTCTCGCCCCCGCGCGCTCGTTCTCGCCCTCTCCCCCTCTCTCTCGCCCCCGCGCGCTCGTTCTCGCCCTCTCGCCCCCGCGCGCTCGTTCTCGCCCTCTCCCCCCTCTCTCGCCACCGCGCGCTCGTTCTCGCCCCCGCCCTCTCCCCCCTCTCTCGCCCCCGCGCGCTCGTTCTCGCCCTCTCCCCCCCTCTCTCGCCCCCGCGCGCTCGTTCTCTCTCTCTCTCCCCCCTCTCTTGCCCCTGTGCGCTCGTTCTCGCCCTCTCCCCCCCTCCCGCCCCGCGCGCTCGTTCTCGCCCTCTCCCCCCCCTCTCGCCCCCGCGCGCTCGTTCTCGCCCTCTCCCCCCTCTCTCGCCCCCGCGCGCTCGTTCTCGCCCTCTCCCCCCTCTCTCGCCCCCGTGCGCTCGTTTTTGCCCTCTCCCCCCGCGCGCTCGTTCTCGCCCTCTTCCCCCCCCTCTCGTCCCTGCGCGCTCGTTCTCCCCCTCTCTCTCACCCCTGCGCTCGTTCTCATCCTCTCATTTCTTTCTCTATTCTGCCCTATCCTGTTAAGAGCCTCGAGACATTTTCCAGATGAAAGGCACTGCAAATACACGTTGTTAGAATTGATCTGTAATGCTCGAGTTTCCTTTCGTTGCAGTAAAGGGTATTGTAACATTGTGAGTTCGAAAGCTGAGAGCATATCCTTAGTGCAGACTGTTACCATTTCCGTTTGGCTTCTTGATCCTATCGCCTTTATACAATTTCTGCAGATTCTTTCCCCCGCCCCCTCCCCCATATTCTAAGCCAGCACATGTACAACCAAACCTCAGACCTCTGGAATTTTCGGCACCTGGTCGGGCAGCATTGAAACTTCAATCCGAAACCAGTTTTGGGAGGCAAATTGCCTAACCAATCATTAGCACCGTGCAGCTGGTGGCGCTGGTATTTTTTTCTGGGGCAAAGTTTCCTCGCTGTTGGTTATTTCTTGCGAGCATTCACTTCAGATGTATGCACGTTGAAAGGCAGAAGATATGGTAATATAATTTATCTTAGGATAAAATCTAATGTATGTTGTTTTAACTTTTTGTGCTTTCAATTGGCGAAGGACCAAAGTAGACTTCAGTACATCAGCCAGCCTGTGTAAGTCTGTTAAAATGTGTATATTTTAAGTAAACAAATTGATCAATAGGGATCGACATTCTTTTCAACTAACCTCAACTCGGTCTGATGTAAAGTTTCCTGGGTGTAACATTCCTTTAAAAAATTTTTTTTAGGTTTTGCAGTTCCTTTGTGTGTTAAATTCACTTTAAAGTGTCGGCATATTTGTGAGATGTAATCGATTCTTGTCAGAAAAATACTTTTGCTCCATATTGACCCTTTCCCTTCTCTATTGGTGCTAGTTGTGCACAATCCCTAGTAACCAAGCAACCAAAACCTTGGAGACATTGGTGACTTCATTGACCCGGATTGAACTTGTCTCACATATGATCAGGATTCTTCCTGCGCTTGGTGAACCACTGCACTGCTGTTTTCCTTCTCTACGTCATGCTTTTCTCAAATCTTGTCTGCTTTTTATATTCTAATAATTTCTGCCGTTCCAAGCGACAAGAGCCACAGCTGACTGAAGAATCGTGTACGATTTGCACAGTGTTAAATTGCAGACTGGTGGGGTGCAATGCATCAGTTTAATCGGACCACTTTCAGAAGGGAAATACGCAACACAAAATAGGATTCAGCCCACTTTCTGGCTCCTTTGCTCTTTAGTATTTAATAGTCAGCTTGGCCAAATTGGTAGCACTCTTGCCTCTGAATCGCCAGGTGGTGGGCTCAAGCCTCCACTGCAAGACTCGAGAACAAAATGTCGGCTGGAGCAGTGAGGGAGTGCTGCTCTGTCAGGTGCTATCTTTGGGAATGAGGCTCATCTGCCTGTTCAGGTAGATGTACAAGGTTCCATGGTAGCATTCAAAGCAAAGCTTGAAGTTGTCCCAGTGTCTTGGCCAACATTCTTCCTGCACTCAGCATCAACAAAAACACATTAACTGGTCATTTGAATCCTTTTCTGTTTGGGAAATCTTGCTACGTGTGGATTGGCTGCTGTGCTTGCCACACAGCAACCATGACTACGTTATAAAGTAACTGGTTGGCTATGAAGTGCTTTGGGATGTCCTGAGTTAGGGAAAGGCGCTACATAAATAAATGCAAGATCTTTTTGAATACGTAGAGCTTGGCAAAGTGACCAACTCTTAACCTTAACGTCTTCACTGGTTCTTCGTTCCGTCAATGTCAAGGTCTGGCCTTTAACAGTGTATATCGTTGCTTATTGAGTACCGAAATCAAACGGATGGCAATATTTAGATTGTGCTCCCAATCTTGATTTGTGCCATGTTGTTCCACTGGTTGTTTCACCATTCATGCCAGGAGTGTTGGTACAACCAAGGCAAGTGGACTTGAGCACCCACCATACCCCATAGTTCCTTTTGACCAGTAATTATAATCTTTCATCATCCCAGTTGATCTACAGGACAGTAATGGCTATCTTCTAAGTGAGGAGAAGCAAATGTTGAATCAGGGATTCAACTTTTTTTTATTCATTCATGGAATGAGGTCATCACTGGCAAGGCCAGCGTTTATCGCCCATCCCTAGTTGCCCTTGAGAAGGTGGTGGTGAGCCGCCTTCTTGAACCGCTGCAGTTCGTGTGGTGAAGGTGCTCCCACAGTGCTGTTAGGGAGGGAGTTCCAGGATTTGGACCCAGCGACGATGAAGGATCGGCCGATATACTTCCAAGTCAGGATGGTGTGTGACTTGGAGGGGAACTTGGAGGTGGTGGTGTTCCCATGTGCCTGCTGCCCTTGTCCTTCTAGGTGGTAGAGGTCGCGGGTATGGGAGGTGCTGCCGAAGAAGCCGTGGCGAGTTGCTGCAGTGCATCTTGTAGATGGTACACACTGCAGCCACGGTACGCCGGTGGTGGAGGGAGTGGATGTTTAAGGTGGTGGATGGGGTGCTAATCAAGCAGGCTGCTTTGCCTTGGATGGTGTAGAGCTTCTTGAGTGTTGTTGGCGCTGCACTCATCCAGGCAAGTGGAGAGTATTCCATCACACTCCTGACTTGTGCCTTGTAGATGGTGGAAAGGCTTTGGGGAGTCAGGTGAGACATTCGCCACAGGATACCCAGCCTCTGACCTCTTGTAGCCACAGGATTTATTTCTGAAAAGTTATACTTTGTTCATAGTGACAAATTATGTGGCTACAAACGCAAATTAGAATCAACAAGTTCATGTTATTTAACTTGCATTTGCTATTATACGCTTAACGAATTCTGACCCATTTGGAATGAACAAAACCTACCTGATGCCCCAGGTTTTGTTAAATTCTGTGATCCTGTGCAGTATGGGGAAAACAGCAGGAGAGTTGAGTTTTTTCCAGTTCTGCGGAAATTGCCCCGCAGCATAAACTGTGTAGTCCCATCGACGGGGGTTAGTGCTTCTAAGCTCCGAGTAATAATTAGCGATGTTAATCAGGTCTGCAATCACAAAGCCCAAGTAGTTTTTGACCCTCTAAACTGATCTATGAGATTACACACTCTGAGGTATGATTGTTTTGTTTGCGTGTTTAATATTTAATCATCTTAGACCCTGGTAGTCTGACTGCTCAGGAAATGTCAGTAAATTTTACAACAATTTATGTTCTCTTTTTGATATGAGCTGAAAGATGAGCCACTTTAATAATCTCGAACACCAAACACGAGCTACTCTTAAGTCTTTATATATGCAAAGTAATTGTAAAACCAATTGTTTTTAACAACCATCTTCCCCTTGAGTATTTAGTTCAATAAGCACTGGCCAGCCAAAGGTTTTCACTTGGTAACCCATGTCTGTGATTGAGTCATATGGAGAGCTTGGAGACTTAATTGGATTTTCGAGCTTCAAACTGTATTTCTGGCTTTTTATTAAACTTCTTGTGATGAATCTGTTTTCCTCATTTTGAGTTACACATCTGCCGAAACTCATTTGAATTCATTTGTTTCAAAATACTGTCTCTAAAATAGCAATTTTCTAAAGGACACCTACAGCATGACAATGATAATTCTTTATTGCAGTGAAAGCAGTCTGGAAAACCTTAGGCCAGTGTCCAAAAGTAGTCCCACTGGAAATGTAAGCTAACATTTTAATTTAACTTCAGTCCTCCCAGGTAAATGACTCACACAAGTGTTTGACTGCTGCCTTCACAAGGTATTTGACCAAGGACTTGGTGCTATTGCTTGTTGCCCCTAAGTAAATGAACATCATGCTTGTGTGTGAAATATTCTTGGTTAGTCACAATGTATTGCAAATTTGCTTTCGTCCTCTCTTCCTTCCTCCCCTGGGTGTGATTGTGCATGCTGTCCAGTGAAGCCTGATTAAAATGATGCCTCAAGACAAAGAATGGGAGCCTGAGGGTGTTACTATTTGGATAAGAAATCATAGAAAGTTACAGCACGGAAGGAGGCCAATTCGGCCCATCGTGTCCGCGCCGGTCAACAAAGCTATTCAGCCTAATCCCACTTCCCAGCTCTTGGTCCGTAGCCCTGCAGGTTAGAGCATCCCAAGTGCTTTTTAAATGTGGTTAGGGTTTCTGTCTCTACCACCCTTTCAGGCAGTGAGTTCCAGACCCCCACAACCCTCTGGGTGAAGAGATTTCCCCTCAAATCCCCTCAAAACCTTTCCCCAATTACTTTAAATCTGTGCCCCCTGGTTTTTGACCCTTGTGCTAAAGGAAATAGGTCCTTTCTAGCCACTTTATCTAGGCCCCTCATAATTTTATACACCTCAATAAGGTCTCCCCTCAGCACAGTAAGTAGTGTTTAAAGTGAAGTAAGGTCCCTAGTGTATTTAATATTCTTTAATGTAAAGGAAGTAAAGGGAGTAAGTTAAGGGTAGGACATGGCAGGGCAGCTCAGCAGCGTGGAGTGCTCCTCCTGTGCTATGTGGGAAGTCAGGGACACTTTCGGTGTCCGGGGCGAACACGTGCAGGAAGTGTCTCCGGCTGCAGCTACTCGAAGTCTGCGTTTCGGAGCTGGAGCTGCGGCTGGAGTCACTGGAGCATCCGCAAAGCTGAGATCTTGCATTTATATAAATGCAAGAAAGACTTTCACAACCACTGGACATCCCAAAGCGCTTTACAGCCAATGAAGTACTTTTTTGATGTGTAGGCACTGTTGTAGTATAGGAAACGCAGCAGCCAATTTGCGCACAGGAAGCGATGTGATGATGACCAGATAATCTGTTTTCAGTGATGTTGATTGAGGGATAAATATTGGCCCCAGGACACCAGGGAGAACGCCCCCCCCTGCTCTACTTCGAAATAGTCTCACCCCGAAAGATAGCACCTCCGACAGGGCAATGCTCCCTCAGTACTGGCACCGGGAGTGTCGGCCTCGATATTTGTGCTCGAGTCTCGAGTGGGACTTGAACCCGCGACCTTCTGACCCTGAGGCGGGGGTGCTACCCACTGAGCCACGGCTGACACTGAAATAGTTTTGTCTTGAACATTGGTAATGGAATAGGAAGAAAAGAGAGTTAAGGGTGAATTATTGGGGAAAATAGGACAACGAACAAGTGTAAAATATACAAAATACTGATCTCCCTTGAGCATGAACGGCAAATTTAACTCGTCAGATGTTACGTTGGTTGAACCGAAACAATTTCAGCAGAATACTGACTGACATTTCAATTATTCAATACCCTCCTGCCATCTGGGAGACGCTACAGATGCATTCGCACCCGAACGACCAGATTTAGGAACAGCTTCTTTCCCAGAGCTGTCATCCTACTGAACTCCACAAATAAACGCTAAAGCCTGCACATCTGCCAATGCACTTTATTATGTTAATGTATTACAAGCCAAATGAATGTTGAATGTTTAAATGTCTTAATCTAAATGTACACTCTCGGGAGCCGCAAGCCTACATTTCGTTGTACTGCACTTGTGCACTAACAATGACAATAAAGTTGATTATGATTATGATTATGAATACATGGGGTGAATGTTGGACCTGCTGTTTGTATCCTCACAGACTGGCTCAATCTTAACGCAATGGATGAACGTGTCTAGAATCTGCAGTACTAGAATCTCAACTTTGGTGTTGCGCACAACTACAGAAGTACTTTTGAATAAAACCCAAATTCAGACCGTTGGACTTGCTGCTAACCATGGGACACCCTGCCAAGTCTGTCTAGGAGTGTTTCTGGCTGGTTAGCATTTGGCTTGCAGCCAGCTGCGCAAGTCTAGTACAGGTCTCGGGCAATATCAAGTGCCTTCAAACTGCAGGGGCTCACTGAGGCTGGCAGCTGAAGATCTGTTTTTCATGTGTTTTATGGGTCACTGGTCTTGGTCAGTCAGTGCAGTTTTATGTTTAGCTTTCAACTGGCTGGCCGTGTGAGACTTGCACTTAGGATAACGCAGTGTGGCTGGGTCATTACAAAACACCTTCAATCCAGCATAAGGGAACTTTGTACAACTCTTTTTAGGCAGTCCCTCAGGACCGAGGATGACTTGCTTCCACACTAAAAATGAGTTCTCGGGTGACTGATGCGGGACCTACAGTCTCTGTCACAGGGGAGGCAGGTGGGTGGGATGCTTGGGTTAACGTGCGCTCCTTCCACTGTTTGTGCTTGGCTTCCACTTGCTCCCGGCGAAGAGACTCGAGGTGTTTGGCGCCTTCCCGGGTGCTTCTCCTCCACTTTGTGCGGTCTTCGGTCAGGGATTCCCAGGTGTCGGTGGGGATGTTGCACTTTTGCAAGGAGGCTTTGAGGGTGTCCTTGAAGCGTTTCCTCTGCCCACCTGGGGCTCTCTTGCCGTGTCAGAGTTCCGAGTAGAGCGCTCGTTTTGGGAGTCTCGTATCGGGCATGCAGACGATGTGGCCCGTCCATCGGAGCTGATCGAGTGTGGTCAAAGCTTCGATGCTGGGGATGTTGGCCTGAGCGAGAACACTGGTGCGCCTATCCTGCCCATGGATTTGCAGGATCTTGCGGAGGCAGCGTTGGTGGTACCTCTCCAGTGCTTTGAGGTGCCTGCTGTACATGGTCCATGTCTCTGAAGCCTACAGCAGGGCGGGTATCACAGCTGCTCTGTAGACCATGAGCTTAGTGCCGGGCTTGAGGTCCTGGTCTTCAAACACACTCTTCCGAAGGCAGTGTTGGACTTCATCATCGACGTCTGCCCTTGTTGACAGTAGGCTCCCGAGGTATGGCTGCTTAACTAGCAGTGACTTTAATCACTCTGATTCGGGCAAATGAGGAGCTAAAGTTACAGTATCCTAGATCTGTGCTGATCCACAGTGTTTTCGATCCTTTGTAAATTGACCAGCTGGTGATCTCTCGTGGGCAGTACTTCAGCTGATTTGGAAACTGTTAATGATCACCTTGGAAAATGTTTCTAACTGATGCACTGAGGCAGCAGCAGATGTAATTACATCCATTACAAACTCTAAAACCAATGCATGGTTCTTGCTGAAAAATATGCATCTTCTGTTTTTTTTTTATTATCTGGATTGTTATTATCTTCAAGGGTTGTAATCCCTTTGGTCACTCATGTGATTCCACTCCAACCACTCGGCATGTGCTTATTTTGCAGACGGCGGGTTAGTCTCGAGCATTTCAGAATAAGAGGAAGTCCCGCCACCGACAGCATGACAAAACCAAACTAATGCAAGAAGCTGTGATTTGGGTTCAAATTTTGTAAACTGGTAAATGCTGCTGCTGGTCTGATCAGAGACACTGACTAGGACTTACTGAGCTCATTAGTGTATTTAAAACTGTGCACGAGAAAGAGATCTAATCATTATCTCGCTTTAGCTTGCTCTTAAAGCACTGTTCCACTGCATAAGGTCATGGTTTGAACCTCTTCCACGTTACTGCTGTTCCTTTTTGACTTCACCAAATGCAATGGGGAAATCAAAGCCTCGGGCAATTTGTTGAATTATTCTGAATACGTCGATTTCTTTTTAAAATGCAGAAGCTTTAAAGCCGGAACTGCATTTTTTTTCAAATGGTGCACTATCTACGGGGGGCAATCATTCCGGCCCCCTCTTCACTTTTCTCAGTGAAAGGAGCCTGCTTCCAGGCTTCTGTCAAATGTAACTTTTAAGTCGTTGACCATTGGAAGTTATGCAAAAGTGACCCTGGTAATACTGGTGATTTCCCCCGCCCGCCCTCCCTCCTCCACCACCATAACAAAACAGTTGATAAGAGGCTTCCAATGGTAGCCCAGTGACGACATATGTAAAAACTGTATGGAAACATAGGAGCAGGAGTAGGCCATTCGGCCCCTCGAGCCTGCTCCGCCATTCAATGTGATCAAGGCTGATCATCCAAATTCAGTACCCTGTCCCTGCTTTCTCCCCATATCCCTTTAGCCTTAAGAAATATATCCAACTCCTTCTTGAATATATTTAATGAATTGGCCTCTACTGCCTTCTGTGGTAGAGAATTCCACAGGTTCACCACTCTCTGGGTGAAGAAATTCCTCCTCATTTCTGTCCTAAATGGCTTACCCCTTATCCTTAGACTGAGACCCCCGGTTCTGGACTCCCCGACCATCGGGAACATCCTTCCTGCATCTAGTCTGTCCAGTCCTGTCAGAATTTTATAAGTTTCAATGAGATCCCCTCTCATTCTTCTAAACTCCAGCGAGTATAAGCCCAATCGACCCAATCTCTCCTCATACGTCATTCCTGCCATCCCAGGTATCAGCCTGGTGAATCTTCGCTGAACCCCTTCCATGGCAAGAACATCCTTCCTCAGATAAGGCGACCAAAACTGCACACAATACTCAAGGTGTGGTCTCACCAAGGCCTTGTACAACTGCAGCAAGACATCCTTGTTCCTGTACTCAAACCCCCTCGCTACGAAGGCCAACATACCATTTGCCGCCTTAACCGCCTGCTGCACCTGCATGCTTACCTTCAGCGACTGGTGCACAAGGACATCCAGGTCTTGTTGCACTTCCCTTTCTCCCAATCTATTGCCATTCAGATAATCTGCCTTCCTGTTTTTGACACAAAAGTGGATAACCTCGCATTTATCCGCGTTATATTGCTTCTGCCCAATCACTCAACCTGTCCAAATCATCCTGGAGTTTCTCGGCATCCTCCTCACAGCACACACGCCCACCCAGCTTTGTGTCGTCTGCAAACTTGGAGATATTCCATCTAGTTCCCTTGTCCAGATCATTAATATATATTGTGAATAGCTGGGATCCAAGGATCGATCCCTGCGGTACCCCACTAGTCACTGCCTGCCACTCGGAAAAAGACCCGTTTATTCCAACTCTTTGCTTTCTGTCTGCCAACCAGTTCTCTATCCAAGTCATTACCTTGCCCCCAATCCCATGTGCCTTAACTTTACACGCTAATCTCTTATGCGGGACCTTATCGAAAAAAGCCTTTTGAAAGTCCAAATACACCACATCCACTGGTTCTCCCTTATCTATTTTACCAGTTACATCCTCAAAAAATTCCAGTAGATTAGTCGAGCACGATTTACCTTTTGTAAATCTATGTTGACTTTGTCCGATCCTGTCACTGTTTTCCAAGTGCTCTGCTATTACATCTTTTATAATGGATGGACTCTAGCATTTTCCCCACTACCGATGTCCGGCTGTAATTCCCCGTTTTCCCTCTACCACCTTTTTTGCATAGTGGGGTAACATTAGCCACCCTCCAATCCATGGGTACTGTTTCAGATTCCATCGAATGTTGGAAGATGATCAGCAATGCATCTACTATTTCTAGGGCCACTTCCTTAAGTACCCTAGGATGTAGATTATCAGGCCCTGGGGATTTATTGGCCTTCAATCCCATCAATTTCCTTAATACCATTTCCCTACAAATACTGATTTCTTTCAGTTCCTCCCTTTCATCAGACCCTATGTTCCCCGACATCTCTGGGAGGTTATTTGTGTCCTCCTTTGTGAAGACCAAACCAAAAAATGTATTTAATTGGTCTGCCATTTCCTTGTTTCCCATTATAAATTCCCCTGATTCTGACTGCAAGGGACCTACGCTTGACTTCACCAATCTTTTTCTCTTCACACATATCTATAAAAGCTTTTACAGTCAGTTTTTATGTTCCCTGCAAGCTTACTTTCATTCTATTTTCCCCTTCTTAATTAATCCCTTTGTCCTCCTTTGTTGAATCCTAAACTGCTCCCAATCCTCAGGTTTACTGCTTTTTCTGGCCAATTTTTATGTCCTCTCCTTGGATCTTATGCTATCCCTAATTTCCCTTATTAGCCACGGTTGAGTCACCTTTTTTGTTTTATTTTTATGCCAAACTGGGATGAACAAATTCTGTAGTTCATCCATGTGGTCTTTGAATGTTTGCCATTGCCTATCCACCGTCAACCCTTTGAGTAACATTCCCCAATCAATCCTACCCAACTCGCGCCTCAGACCATCGTAGTTTCCTTTATTTAAATTCAGGACCCTAGTCTCTGAGTCAACTACTTCATTCTCCATCTTAATGAAGAATTCGATCATATTATGATCGCTCCGACCCAAGGGCCCTCGTACAACAAGATTGCTAATGCAAAGAACCTTGGTTAGACCACACTTGAAGTACTGTGAACAGTTTCTGGTCTTCATATTATAAAAAGGTTACAGGTGGTGCAAGAGAGATTTCATAGAATGGTACCAGAACTGAGAGGTTGTACCTATCAGGAAAGATTGAACAGGCTAGGGGCTTTCTTTCTCGAGAAGAGAGAAGACTGAGGGGTGCCCTGATGGAGGTCTTCAAGATTAGGAACAGGTTTGATAGGGTAGGCGTCAAGAAGATTTTTCCACTTGCGGGCAAGTCTTGAACTCGGGGTCATAAATATCAGATGGTCACCAATAAACCCAACCGGGAATTCAGGAGAAACGTCTTCACCCAGGGAGTGGTGAGAATGTGGAACTCACTACCTCAGGGAGTGGTTGAGGCGAATAGCAGAGATGCGTGCAGGAGGAAGCTAGATAAACACGAGGGAGAAAGGCATAGAAGGATCTGTTGATGGGGTGAGATGAAGAGGGGTGGGAGGGGGCTCGTGTGGAGCATAAACACTGGCACGGACCAGTTGGGCCGAATGGCCTGTGTCTGTGCTGTAAGTACTTTAATAGTTCTAGTCTTGTGAGGAGGAGAAGTGTAATAGTCCAGGTCAATAGTCTACTGTACTCCAGGTTGCTTTATATCTAAGTAACTGCTCGTTGCCTGGAATGCTTTCAGTTGGTGCTGTGCTGATGTTGGTTATGTCATTGTGGTGCCAGAATATTGCAGATTCTACACTTTCATTTCCCCATATGAGTTGAGAAAAATAAGTGGCATTCCAGTACTGCTACCGCAGATTGGTGACTTAAAGCGGAAGTATTCTATCCCGCTGAACGGCCCAATGCTCCGAAAGTTGTGAAGGAATTTCTGTACAGGCACCGGTGTTTGTCATATCTGACCGTTTTCTGCAGTAAAGCAGTTGGCAAGTGTTGACCTGTGGAGTAACCGTTTCACGTAAAGCCCCTCTACCCGACGGTGTGTACTTCTGTTGCAATGATGACAGTGGGGAGCATTACCCAGTCCGACCATTCCTACCTGCGTGCCTCAAATGGACGTTCAGGATATCATTTTGTGATGGTTCTGCACAAAGCATCTGTTCTCTGGCTTAACACTAGGCAGCAGTTTTAAAACTTAAACATTGTATAAAGGAGCAACTGAGACACTGGATAAATCTACAGATAGATCCGTTTATCACTTTGCCATATAAACTTTGTTGTAGCGTCAGTGTGGTAATACTGATGGATGCCAGTTACATTATAAGGAGGATGTTGCCGACCTCTCTCTCTCAAGGAGAACTCTGATACTTGTTCTGTATTCCACATTGCTTTTTCTCTGCACAGCTTTTTAGATTGAAGTTTCAAATTCCACTTCACAGTCCTTTCCTGACTTCTTTTCAGTTTTTCTTTATCTTAATGTGTTTTAAAAAAAAAAAACTTTTGCTGTCTCCTTTCGGTTTTGTGGTTAACTGCTGGGTATTCTGAGATTATATGCAAGAGGTTTGATAGCAATCGCTAAGCAGCTGGAGCAAGAATCTTTATTAGGCATTACAAAACAGATCAGGCTGTTGCAACACTTCATTGGGTCCAAGAGGTTGAGGGCTTTAGTAATGATGGTGTTTGAAATAGACGATTGTGTTTGGAGTTTGAGGGAAAGATTAGAGGAACATTTAGCTTCTACCCTCTTTCCTGAAGACACTGATTGCTGAGCTAGTGTATGGTTCCACAGGCACTTACTTCACCCAAGTGGCCATTATTCACGTGTGAACATTGACTATGAATGTCGAAGGATGTTTGATTGTGGGGTACGTGACAGCTGAGCCTGATCTCTTCTCCCCCTCCCCCCCCCCCCCCCCCCCCACCTGCTCAATTTCTATATGCTCATTTCTAGCAGGGAATGACCAGGCACAGAAATGAATAGAGGCAGAGTACAAAAGGAAGGAAGCTATGTTAAACCTTTATAAATCTCTGGTTCGGCCTCAGCGGGACTATTGTGTCCAGTTCTGCGCACCGCACTTTAGGAAGGGTGTCAAGGCCTTGGAGAGGGTGCAGAGGAGATTTACTAGAATGGTACTGGGGATGAGGGACTTCAGTTATGTGGAGAAGCTGGGATTGTTCTCCTCAGAGCAGAGAAGGTTAAGAGGAGATTTGATCGAGGTGTTGAAAATCTTGAAAGATTTTGAGAAAGTATATAAGGAGAAAGTGTTTCCAGCAGCAGAAGGGCCGGTAACCAGAGGCCACAGATTTAAGGTGATTGGCAAAAGAACCAGAGGCGACATGAGGGGGAAAAAAGTTACGCAGCAAGTTGTTGTGATCTGGAATGCACTGCCTGAAAGGGTGGTGGAAGCAGATTCAATAACCACTGACAAAAGGGAATTAATAAATACTTGCAGGAAACGTGCAGGACTGTGGGGAAAGAGCAGGGGGGAGTGGGACTGATTGGTCAGCTCTTTCAAAGAGCCGGCACAGACACGACAGGCCGAGTGGCCGCCTTCTGTGCTGTATCATTCTATAAACCTTTGCCTGTTTCTGTGAATGGTGACGCCAATTCTAAAAGCCCTACTGCCGTCATAATCACCACTCCTTAATATTAAGAGCTAAGTCAGTGATCATGGTATCAAGAAATGGCTGAGCGCACTGGATGCAGCATCGGCTATGGGCCCTGACAACATCCCGGCTATCGTGCTGAAGACTTGTGCTCCAGAACTAGCCGCGCCTCTAGCCAAGCTGTTCCAGTACAGCTACAACACTGGCATCTACCTAACAATGTGGTAAACTGCCCAGTTATGTCCTGTCCACAAAGCAGGACAAATCCAATCCAACCAATTACCGTCCCACCAGTGTACTCTCAATCATCAGCAAAGTGATGGAAGGTGTTGTCGACGGTGCTATCAAGCGGCACTTACTCACCAATAACCTGCTCACTGATGCGTAGTTTGGGTTCAGCCAGGACCAGTCGGCTCCAGACTTCACTACAGCCTTGGTCCAAACATGGACCAAAGATCTGAATTCCAGAGGTGAAGTGAGAGTGATTGCCCTTGACATCAAGGCAGCATTTGACCGAGTGTTTCAGCAAGGAGCCCTAGCAAAACTGAAGTCAATGGGAATTGGGGGGAAAAACTCTCCACTGGCTGGAGTCATACCTGCACAAAGGAAGATGTTTGTGGTTGTTGGTCAATCATCTCAGCCCCAGGACATCGCTGCAGGAGTTCCTCAGGGCAGTGTCCAAGGCCCAACCATCTTCAGCTGCTTCATCAATGACCTTCCCTCCAACATAAGGTCAGAAGTAGGGATGTTCACTGATGACTGCACAGTGTTCAGTGCCATTCACAACTCCTCAGATAATGAAGCAATCCAGGCCTGAATTCAGCACGACCTGGGTGACATTCAGGCTTGGATTGATAAGTGGCAAGAAACATTCGCGCCACCAAAGTGCCAGGCAATGACCATCTCCAACAAACGAGAGTCTAACCACCGCCCCTTGACATTCAACGGCATCACCATTGACGAAACCATCAACATCCTGGGGGGTCACCATTGACCAGAAACTTAACTGGAGCAGCCACATAAATACTGTGGCAACAAGAGCAGGTCAGAGGCTGGGTATTCTGCGGCGAATGTCTCACCTCCTGACTCCCCAAAGCCTTTTTACCATCCACAAGGCACAAGTCAGGCGTGTGATGGGATACTCTCCACTTTCCTGGATGAGTGCAGCTCCAACAACACTCAAGAAGCTCGACACCATCCAGGACAAAGCAGCCCGCTTGATTGGCACCCCATCCACCACCTTAAACCTTCACTCCCTCCACCACCGGCGCACCGAGGCTGCAGTGTGTACCATCTACAAGATGCACTGCAGCAACTCGCCAAGGCTTCTTCGGCAGCACCACCCAAACCCACGACCTCTTCCACCTAGAAGGACAAGGGCAGCAGGCGAATGGGAACACCATCGCTACCTTGTAAGACATGTTCCCAGGTTACGAGTGGAAAAAGTTGAGGGTCCATAGCTAGATATTGGAAATGAAAGCTGCATTTATTTAAAACTGAAATATGTAACTTACTGTGTAGTCTCCATAATTTTATATAACCAAAGCATTCTGGATTTCTCTCTCTCTTCTGTTCAGGCAAACTATTTGACCTCGTTCTAGTTTTTGTAAATTGCCAGTACAGTAGTTGTATTGTGTTTACGTGGGTCATCTCCAACAGTCGAACCAAATAATCCAGTACAGTAGTTGCTTTATTCAGGACAAAGAAAATGCTGATATGTGCAGGTCAAAGGTGGTTAAGGAGGCCATTTATGAGCACATAACCGCAGTCCATAATTTTAAGAATTTACCACTTTTGAAGAGAAAAAGACAGTTTTCTAAGAGTTTGATAATTGTTGGCAATCTGTCACAGGTTAAGGGATTTTCTTACTGTTCCAGAGTTGGACTGTCCTAACTTGTAATAATTGTATATGCTACCCTTCCAGATTCAAAACATCCCATCAGAATTTTGCTCTGTCTCATTAGTTATCTAGATACAGAACAATTTTGTCTCCACTCGCTTCCCGTTCTCTTTTCCCCCAGCCCTACCGTTCCTCTTCTCCTGAAGGAGGGACTCGTGCTGGGATCTGGTTTGACAGGTGCTGTCAGCCTTTCAGTATGTCACCTAAGTTGCCATATGTGAGTTGTGGTGATGAGTGCCAGAGCATGCAGCCAACTTGCTGCCAGGGGAGGGGGAAAAGAGAGAGCAAAATATACAATTCGTCAAGCCCGGCCCTGTCCTCCCACTTTCCAGCAGGAGTTAGTGACGAGTCTTTCAGAGTAGTAACTGCCCGTGTCCTAACTCGCACCAAGTCCCCTTCACCCATCACCCCTGTGCTCGCTGACCTACATTGGCTCCTGGTTAAGCCAAGCCTCGATTTTTAAAAATTCTCATTATTTGTTTTCAAATCCCTCCGTGGCCTCGGCCCCCTCCCTATCCCTGTAATCTCCTCCAGCACCCCCAACCCCCCCACCCCCGAGATATCTGCGCTCCTCCAATTCTGGCCTCTTGCACCATCCCTGATTTCAATCGCTCCACCATTGGTGGCCGTGCCTTCAGCTGCTGAGGCCCTAAGCTCTGGAATTCCCTCCCGAAACCTCTCTACCTCTCCTTCCTCCTGTGAGATGCTCCTTAAAAACCTACCTTTTAGACCAAGGTTCTGGTCATCTGACCTAATTTCTCCTTATGTGGCTCAGTGTCAAATTTTGTTTGAGAATGCTTCTGTGAAGCGACTTGGGACTTTACTGTGTTAAAAGTGCTATATTAATACAAGTTGCTGTAACTCTCTTTTTCCCTCTTCTGTCTCAGTTGTTACAGTTTGACATCTCAGATCTTCAGTGTTACTCCACTCTGCTCCCGACCTCATTACAGCCTTGGTCCAAACATGGACAAAGGAGCTGAATTCCAGAGGTGAGGTGAGAGTGACTGCCCTTGACATCAAGGCAGCATTTGACCGAGTGTGGCATCAAGGAGCCCTAGTTAAACTGAAGTCAACGGGAATCGGGGGGGAAAACTCTCCACTGGCTGGAGTCATACCTAGCACAAAGGAAGATGGTTGTGGTGGTTGAACGTCAATCATCACAGCCCCAGGACATCGCTGCAGGAGTTCCTCAGGGCAGTGTCCTCGGCCCAACCATCTTCAGCTGTTTCATCAATGACCTTCCCTCCAACACAAGGTCAGAAATGGGGATGTTCGCTGATGACTGCACAGTGTTCAGTGCCAGTCACAACTCCTCAGATAATGAAGCAGTCCATGCCCGCATGCATCAAGACTTGGATGACATTCAGGCTTCGGCTGATAAGTGGCAAGTAACATTCGCGCCACACAAGTGCCAGGCAATGGTTATCTCCAACAAGCGAGAGTCTAACCACTGCCTTTTGACATTCAACGGCATTACCATCACCGAATCCCCCACCATCAACATCCTGGGGGTCACCATTGACCAGAAACTTAAGTGGACCAGCCACATAAATACTGTGGCAACAAGAGCAGGCCAGAGGCTTGGAATTCTGCGGCGAGTGTCTCACCTCCTGATTTCCCAAAGCCTTTCCACCATCTACAAGGCACAAGTAAGGAGTGTGATGGAATACTCTCCACTTGCCTGGATGAGTGCAGCTCCAACAACACTCAAGAAGCTCGACACCATCCAGGACAAAGCAGCCCACTTGATTGGCACCCCATCCACCACCTTAAACATTTACTCCCTCCACCACCGGCGCACCGTGGCTGCAGTGTGTACCATCTACAAGATGCACTGCAGCAACTCGCCAAACTTCTTCGGCAGCACCTCCCAAACCTGCGACCTCTTCCACCTAGAAGGCTAAGGGCAGCAGGCGCATGGGAGCACCACCACCTTCAAGTCACACAGCATCCTGATTTAGAAGTATATTGCCGATCCTTCATCGTCGCTGGGTCAAAATCCTGGAACTCCCTCCCGAACAGCACTGTGGGAGCACCTTCACCACACGGACTGCAGCGGTTCAAGAAGGCAGCTCACCACCGCCTGCTCAAGGGCAACTAGGGATGGGCAATAAATGCTGATCTTGCCAGCGACGCCCACATCCCATAAACGAATGGGGGGAAAAAAAACTCTCTTGTCCTATATTTACTGTAAATGGCTGCCCCCACTTATTCGCTGCTGCTGTCGTGTGGCTCTGAGTCCTTAAGGGGGAAAATGACCATAATGGTGATGCCTAATTGTTAGTGAAAGGGGTGGGGAGAGAATATTTGAAACTTTTCTTACTTGCTTTGTGAAATTGGGAGCCCGTCGTGCATGGAATTGAGTGCGAACGTTGGTTGTCGTGTTGCTTATGAGTCAGTATTGCTGAAATGTTAAAGGGACTCTACAGCGTGAAGGAGGTAATGTCAATATACATTGTTATTAACACAGGGTGGTCTTGTTGCTTCGACCGTGTGATGTTAGTTCAAGCCTTCCTGGCACTGTCTGACACAGCCACCCGACCAGTTCCCTTGATGGAGTCATCAGTTGACACTGTTTTGACATGGGTGAATAAAAAAGGACGTTGAAGTTAGTTGAAGTTAGTCATAATTCTTGCAACAGTGTTATTTTCTCTCCTCCCAAAAAAGGAATGGTGCTGGTGACCCGATTACTGCGGTTTCCATGTATCCCGTGTTCGTGTATGTACGCAGCACTCCACAAACCAATATTTAAAACCCCAGTACAGTACCTCCATATGCCAACATCTCATCATGTGGCTGAAACGAGAAGGATTTCTCGAGATAAAGTTGAATAATGATTTTTCTGATGGACCCACCTTACTCTAATAATGCATTTGATTACATGCAGGCTGGCAAGTGTGGGAATATTCTCCACGGTGTTTCACAGTTGGTGTTATTTCATAAACGGGATGAGGTTCATAGATGGAATGCTCAAGGTTTTCCTGAGGGATGCTTTTAACATTTTTACTTTAATACATTATTTACTTACGATTTATCTATCAACTCTCACTAACTAATTTTGGAGGAGGGGGATGCAAATTCTTTTCCCTGACCCTCCTCTCTCAGACGGACTTGTTCTGGGTTTCTAGTTCCAGCAGCCTCTCACCCAAGTGACCATTCTTTGTGTGACCCTGGACACTGTCAACAGGGGAAGTGTGTTTGGTGGGGGATGGATGGAGGGGAGGAGGTGATTACATCAAAACTGAGTTTCATCCTGTTCTTCACTGCACATCCACATATCATACAGCACAGAAGGAGGCCGTTCGGCCCATCGTGACTGTGCCGGCTCTTTGAAAGAGCTCTCCAGTTAATCCCACTTCTCCCTGCTCTTTCCCCATAGCCTGCAAATTTTCCTCTTCAAGAATTTACCCAATTCCCGTTTGAAAATTACTGTTGAATCTGCTTCCCACCACCCTTTGAGCCAGTGCATTTCAGATCATAATTTGTTACGTAAAAAAATATTTCCTCATGACATCTCTGGTTCTTTTGCCAATTACCATAAATCTGTGTTCTCTGGTTGCCAACACTTGGAATCATAGCATGGTTACAGCACGGAAGAAGGCCATTCGGCCCGTCGAGCCCGTGCTGACTCTCTGCAAGAGCACCTCAGCTGCCCCCCCCCCCCCCCCCTGCCCTTCTGGCACTGGAACCAGTTTCTCCAAATTTACTCATCAAAATTATTCATGATTTTGAACACCTCTATTAAATCTCCGCTTAACCTTCCCTGCTCTAAGGAGAACAACCTCAGCTTCTCCAGTCTCTCCACATAACTGAAGTAACTCAACCCTGGTATCATTCGAGTAAATCTCCTCTGCACCCTCTCTAAGGCCTTGATATCCTTCCTAAAGTGCGGTGCCCAGATTAAAAAAAAATTCTTTCATGGGATGTGGGCGTCGCTGGCAAGGCCAGCATTTATTGCCCATCCCTAGTTGCCCTTGAGAAGGTGGTGGTGAGCCGCCGCCTTGAACCGCTGCAGTCCGTGTGGTGAATGTACTCCCACAGAGCTGTTGGGGAGGGAGTTCCAGGAATTTGACCCAGCCACGATGAAGGAACGGCCGATATATTTCCAAATCAAGATGGTGTGAGACTTGGAGGGGAACTTGGAGGTGGTGGTGTTCCCATGCGCCTGCCGCCCTTGTTCTTCTAGGTGGAAGAGGTCGTGGGTTTGGGAGGTGCTGCCGAAGAAGCCTTGGTGAGTTGCTGCAGTGCATCTTGTAGATGGTGCACACTGCAGCCACGGTGCGCCGGTGGTGGAGGGAGTGAATGTTTAAGGTGGTGGATGGGGTACCAATCAAGCGGGCTGCTTTGTCCTGGATGGTGTCGAGCTTCTTGTGTTGTTGGAGCTGCACTCATCCAGGCAAGGGGAGAGTATTCCATCACACTCCTTACTTGTGCCTTGTAGATTGGCCACAATACTCCAGCTGGGGCCTAACCAGCAGCCTATGTGCACTTTTCAGCCGGGGTCACTGCATAGCAGTCTGGACTGGGACCCATGATTGATGATTCTTCCCCCGCCCCCCCTCCCTCACCAAGCCCAGAGATATTGAGGCCAGTTTTAGCATCTCTTCGCTGCCCTGACTGAGGTTCGCTAACTCGGCACCAAGTACCAGGTATCAAACCAGACTCTTGATAATCTGTGTCAGCCCTAGCTCACTGGGTAGCACCCTCGCCTCGGAGTTAGAAGGTTGTGGGTTCAAGTCCCACTCCAGAGACACAAACAAAATCTAGGCCGACACCCCAGTGCAGTACTGAGGGAGTGCCGCACTGTCGGCGGTGCCGTCTTTCAGATGAGACGTTAAACCGAGGCCCCCGTCTGTGCTCTCGGGTAAAAGGACCCACATAGCACTATATTGAAGAAGAGCAGGGGAGTTATCCCCGGTGTCCTGGCCTGTATTTATCCCTCAATCAAAATCACAAACAGATTATCTCATTGTTTTTTGGCTGCCGTGTTTCCTACATTCCAACAGTGACCACCCTTCAAAAAGGTACTTCATTGGTTGTAAAGTGCTTTGGGAGATCCGGAGGGTGTAGAAATACAAGTCTTGTCTTTTCTTGGCATGGCTCATTATTGTATCATACAATGTATTTTACTCACTTTGCCATCAGCAAAGCTTTTCCTTATCCTATTTACGCAATCAGAATTGAAGCTGGTTTACACAGCTGATAGTCATTTTGAATATTTCCCAAAAGAATGGGTGTTTTAATGTTTTTTTTAAAGTATTTTAAGGGATGTCTAAGGCTCACTCAGATTGGCACCCCATCCATCACCTTAAACATTCACTCCCTCCACCACCGGCGTACCGTGGCTGCAGTGTGTACCATCTACAAGATGCACTGCAGCAACTCGCCAAGGCTTCTTCGGCAGCACCTCCCAAACCCGCGACCTCTTCCACCTAGAAGGACAAGGGCAGCAGGCGCACGGGAACGCCACCACCTCCAAGTTCCCCTCCAAGTCACACACACCACCCTGACTTGGAAATATATCGGCCGTTCCTTCATCGTCACTGGGTCAAAATCCTGGAGCTCCCTCCCTAACAGCACTGTGGGAGCACCTTCACCACACAGACTGCAGCGGTTCAAGAAGGCGGCTCACCACCACCTTCTCAAGGGCAACTAGGGATGGGCAATAAATGCTGGCCTTGCCAGCGACACCCACCTCCCATAACCGAATAAAAAAAGAACTGTAAATGACTCTCCAAACCACCTTTATTGGTAGTATTCTTGAGTATTATGTTTTACTTTTTATGGTTTCTAATGAACCGTGTAATCTGAGGCTTAAATATTTTTCCACCTGCTATAGTGGTAGGAGAAGCTGTAGATGGAGGATGTGCTTGTTGGTCTTTGAGGGGCAGCTGAGTTGAGAGAAATAAGTTAAAGCTATTTTACAGCATTTCTGAAATCTGATAAGTTGAGTGAAAATTTATCGGGGGAAGGGGAGTTGATCAAAGTAGTAGAGAGGATTCTGAATCAGGGCTGTCTCGGGCTCAGACTTCTGGAACCTGTAGCATTCTGGCCATGTGGGTAGTTTTGATCCACTTGTGTTTATGAAACTGAGAGTTCATGCCAAGTCTTGAGGTCACAATTTGAATCGGGAAGAATGCTATTGGGGCACTTTCCTTTCATCTTTCTCTGAAGATGAAGGAAAGCTGAATGAATTGTCGTTTTCTATTAGGTTTGGAAGCAGAATATAGCGGCATATTCACACTGGATGTTTGCCATCCCCTCTTCAGTCCTTTTTGAGTTGGATGTCATTGCTGAATGCATGGGTGGCATTTCTGGCCAGGCCAAGATGTCATTGTATTAGATGGGATGGCAGGAATACGTAACAACAAAAATCAGTGCTCGGATCTCTCTGGTGGGCTGGACATGTTGTCAGGACAGACGACATACTGTTGCCAAACTGGTGGGTGGCAGAAGAAATCGGCGCGGACAACAGGCACTGCTCGGACACACTAAAGATTCATTTGAGGCTGTGCGACGTGGTCGTTGACTCTTGGGGAAACCCCGTCCACTGACTGGTAGCGACGTTCTGAAATGAGTGAAGGACTTTGAGCTGCAACGCTGTGTGAGTGTGGAGGCAAACTGCAAGAGACTGAAAAGTCAGCGTCAGCGGGATCGATGCGAACCCTCCCCGGAACATAGTTGTGTGAGCTTTGTGGTAGTCAATGTCTGTCACGTGTTGGCCTGCATTGTTGGCAACACATTCATCTGGCATGAATGTATGCTTTCTACATTTTTGCCACATCATTCTGGAGTACAAGGGGCACACACTACTACTCTGACCAGCTTGCTTCAATTTGTCCTGACGAATTCTTGAATGATTTATATTTCTTCCTAGAAATGAACACGGATCACTTTAAATTATAGTGCTTTTAAATATTTATAATAAATAAATATCTTCAGTGGCCTGACTTGTGACCTACACACTTCAACAATAACATTCATTTCTACAGCGTCTTTCACGACCACTGACAGTCCCAAAGCGCTTTACAGCCACTGAAGTACTTTTTGAAGTGTAGTCACTGTTGTAATGTAGGAAACGCAGCAGCCAACTTGTGCACAGCAAGCTCCCACAAACAGCAATGTGATAATGACCAGATCATCTGTTTTTTAGTGATGTTGATTTGAGGGATAAATATTGTCCCCAGGACACCAGGGAGAACTCCCCCCGCCGCTCTTCTTCAAAACAGTGGCCCTGGGATCTTTTACATCCACCTGAGAGCGCAGACAGGGCCTCGGTTTAACGGCTCATCCGAAAGACGGCACCGCCGACAGTGCAGCACTCCCTCAGTACTGCACTGGGAGTGTCAGCATAGATTTTTGTGCTCAAGTCTCTGGAGTGGGACTTGAACCCACAACCTTCTAACTTGGCGGCGAGGGTGCTGCCCACTGAGCCATGGCTGACAAATGTAGAAAACGTCCCAAAGCGCTTCACAGAAGTGTAATGGGACAAAAATATATGCCGAGACACAGGAGGAGGTATGAAGAGAGGGGACCAAAAACTTGGCCAAGGAGGAAACTTTTAAGGACAGCCTTAAATGAGGAGAGATGAAAGTAGGCAGTCTTTGCGATGGACACGATAGGGGTCAGAAGTTCAGCTCGGGATCGAATAGGATGCCGAGATTATAAACAATCTGGTTCCGTCATAGACAGTGGCTGGGGTAGGGATGGACCTGGTGTGGTGAGGATACGGAGTTTGTGGTGGGAGGGCGGGGGGGCCGGGGGGGGGGGCCGGGGGGGGGGGGGGGGGCGGTGGGTGGGTGGTGTGGGCAAGGGTGACGACTTCAGCCTTCCTAATGTTTAACTGGAGGAAATTGGAGCACATCCAAGCCTGGATATCAGGCATGCAGTCTGACGAGAGGCAGTGGAGGGGTAGATTCGGGTGTTGTATATGTATACATCTATAGAATCTGAACCTGGGCTCAAGCCCTAACCTGAATCTCATTTACTCTCGGCAGCGCGGCCTTCCCCCTCGGATGTGCTCTTTCCTTTGTTTATGTGTTATATGCTTCTGTGACTGTACCTTCTCTGTTTTGTTAGGTCGCCTTGGCCCTGGTGTGTCTAACTCGTTTCTTGTGGTTCCCCATCGATTTGCTGCTCCTACTTTTGTTTCTTGAATCGCTGTTGCTGTAGTTTATTTTTTATTTCTCAAAAGAAATGCTGTGAATACGAGCGGGTCCGTCAGCGTCTGAAAAGAGAGAAGGCAACTTTACATTTGGGTAGAGCTGTCTTGTCAGAACTTCATTCTATAAGAACATAAGAATTAGGAGCAGGAGTCGGCCATACGACCCCTCGAGCCTGGTCCACCATTCAGTAAGATCATGGCTGATCAGCGACCTTAACTACACTTTCCCGCCCGATCCCCATATTCCTCGATTCCCCTAGAGTCCAAAAATCTATCGATCTCAGCCTTGAATATACTCAAAGACTCCGCCTCCACAGCCCTCTGGGGCAGAGAATTCCAAAGATTCACCACCCTCCGAGTGAAGAAATTCCTCCTCATCTCCGTCTTAAATGGCCGACCCCTTATCCTGAGACTGTGCCCCCTGGTTCTGGACTCTCCAGCCAGGGGAAACAATCTCTCAGTGTCAACCCCCCCTCAGAATCTTATGTTTCAACGAGATCACCTCTCATTCTTCCAAACTCCAGAGAGTACAGGCCCAATCTACACAATCTCTCCTCGTGGGATTCTAACGAAGGGTCGCTGTCTGGAACTTTAAGCTGTCGTTTTCTCCCTCCAGCTATTGATTGACCTGCTGTGGATTTCTGATTTCCAGGAATTGCTGTTCTGCTTTTCAATCTCAAAATGAGTTTCATTCCCTTGCACATTGGGCCTTAACAGCTGTGACTACTCATGGGCAGTGTTTCTCTGTTCTCGCTTTCTATCTGCAGACCGTTCGATGAACGTTTTGCTGAGGAAACGATTACATTAATAGCCGTTCGATAGAATGGTTCAATAAGTAGATATGTTTTTGTTGCTGTAGATTTGTAGAGATTAAGATTGCTGTCTTGATTTTTTTCAGACGGCTGTAAACACTTGGGTACAAACCTGGTATGCTAAAAGTGTATGTGTATAAAATGTTGAAAGGGAGTGCAGTACTGTTTGTGGCAGATGTGAATTATCAATAGAAAATTCCATTTGATCAATAGGCATTTACAGAAAAGATTCATGACTTTAAAGGCGGATGGGTGAAAAGTGCTTATTTTATCTCTCTTCTGTTGGAGTACTGTTAGATGAGATACAGGAGTCCCAAACCATTGTGCCTGTTACAGATCAGTTGACGGGTAAGTGAATGTGGCCGGGGAATGGGACTAAGGGAACAACTTTGAGAGCAGACAAAAGTACGATGGGCTGACTGGTCGACTTCTGTTCAGTAAAATTCTATAAATCGATGGGCGAGAGGGAATTTGTACATTTTCAGGACCTCATGGCGTCGTCAACGTTTTGATGTTCAGTGTGTTAAAACATTGACGTGGGGGGTGTCCTGATGGTTAGCGTCATGAGCAGATGAGCCGTAGAGCGGAAAAGTCCAGCTTCCATTGCTGGGTATCGGCAGTTGCCGAGGGTAAATTGGTAGTTAGTTGCCTGCGACTCATCGCATTTCACAACTATGATCTCCTGCAGCTTGCTTAGTTGACTTTTTTCTGAATTGGCTGCAGGTTTTTCCCTTCCCTGCCCCCCCCCCCCCCCCCGCTTTGCATCATTCAGGAGATTGCATTGTTAGGGAACAGTATGAGATATGGCACATTTTGCTAGATGGGGAATGGGCTTGATGGTTCTAATGATTTACCTTTTTTGAGGGCAGGATTTGGCTTGGCTGCCACCTTGAACCACCTGTCAATACTCAATCTCTTAGCTCAAAGAAGAATGGCCTCTTGTCTTGGGCAAAGTGCCCAAGGTGGTTGCCGCTCATGTACCCCAAGAGTTGCAAAGGTTTGTTGTGATTGCAGCTGTGGTCCGCTAACCAGTAGCAGGGTGGGTTCTCTGGGTGTCCTGGCCAGCATTTATCCCTGAAACACCACCACTAAAAAAAAAACCCCAGATTAACTGGTCATTCATTTCATTGTTTGGACCTTGCTGTGCATGCTTGCCTACAATACAACAGTGTACTTCAAAAGTCATTTGCTGTAAAGTGCTTTAAAACATGCTCGAGTACGTGAAAGGCTATACAACTGCAAGTTTGTTCTTTCTATACCAATTTGGGGGTGAATTTGGTGCCAGATTTATAGTATCACTTTTCATCTTTACTCATTTTTCTTTCTGTGCTAAATAAATATGCAGTGAGAATTTATTTTTAAATTCTACGTTCCTAGCTGGGTCTCCAGCACCATGTCATTGGCCAAATTTCAAGTTTCAAGAGTTTTAGAAAGAATTCATCTCGAATACAAGAGAGCAAATCCTACAAAAAGCCTCGATAGCGTTTAAGAAAATTAAAAATTTCACGCACAATTTCAGATCATCATACAATTCTGAAATCGGTGGCCAACTGTTAGTGAAACTCTTCAGGCAAAATATTTAGCCATTTCAGCCACATTCAGCAGTCAACCTGTGATTTTAGCAATGCTAAATCCAATGTAAATATTCCAGATCATGTCTCTATCAAATTTGTCTACTTTTGAGGATTGAAGTGATTTTCGAATTCTGTTTTTAAGATCCAAATCAACAACTGTTGCATAGGCTATAACATTACCACCACTCTGGACCATCAGGACAGTCCATTCAGCAGTGTGTACTTGTAATGTGTATTGTCCTCCTAGCTCTGTAATCTCCTTGAGCCCCACAACCCCCCCCCCCCCCCCCCCCCCGAGATATCTGCGCTCCTAATTCTGCCCTCTTGAGCATCCCTGATTATAATCGCTCAACCACTGGTGGCCATGCCTTCTGTTGCCTCGGCCCCAAGCTCTGGAATTCCCTGCCTAAACCTCTCCGCCTCGCTACCTCTCTTTCCTCCTTTAAGACGCTCCTTAAAACCTACATCTGTGACCAAGCTTTTGGTCACCTGCCCTAATTTCTCCTTACGTGGCTCGGTGTCAAATTTTTTGTCTTAAAATACTCCTGTCCAGCGCCTTGGGACGTTTTACTAGGCTAAAGGTGCTATATAAATACAAGTGGTTAACCAGCAGAGTAATTGGGAAGAACACAGGAACAGGAATAGACCATTCAGGCCCTCAAGCCTGTTCTGCCGTTCAATTAAATTATGACCATTTGTACCTCAACTCCCATTTACCTACCTTTTGATCCATATCCCTCGACACCCTTACCCAACACAAAATGTCGATCTCCATCTTGAAAATTTCAATTGACCCAGCACCCAAAGCCTTTTGGGGGAGAATGCACTGCCCAAAAGGGCAGTGGAAGTAGATTCAATGGTAACTTTCAAAAGGGAACTGGGTTTATACTTGAAAAGGAAAAATTTGCAAGGTTATGAGGAAATGAGAATGGGACTAATTGAATAGCTCTTTTAAAAGAGTTGGTGCAGGCACTATGGGCTGAATGGCGTCCCTCTGCTGTGAGATTCTATAGTGGGCTGGATTTTCCGATCGGAGGCTTCCTGCGTGCGGATTCCTCCGATCTGGAAAAATCTACAAACTTACCTGTTGGCTCCGTAAGTCCCGACAGAAACATAGAAACATAGAAGATAGGAGCAGGAGTAGGCCACTCGGCCCCTCGAGCCTGCTCCGCCATTCAATTCGATCATGGCTGATCATCCAAATTCAGTACCCTGTCCCTGCTTTCTCCCCATACCCCTTGATCCCTTTAGCCTTAAGAAATATATCCAACTCCTTCTTGAATATATTTGATGAACTGGTCTCCACCGCCTTCTGTGGCAGAGAGTTCCACAGGTTCACCACTCTCTGGGTGAAGAAATTCCTCATTTCTGTCCTAAATGGCCTACCCCTTATCCTTAGACTGTGTCCCCGGTTCCGCTCCTGGGCCTCTCCTTGTCTGCGCGTGCAGAGGCCCAGGTATCCCGGGGCGCAGGCAGTTCGCAAGTGTCCCTGGGATCACGTGGGCCATGGGGAACCAATCAACGAAGGGAATCCCCCTTCACACTTTTGATGGGTCTCTCAGCATATACCTGTCAAAAGTATGAATGGGGATCACTCAAAAAACACACTCAAACATTAACTACATTTTTTTTAAATCACGTATTTCAAATTAGTTAAATATTTTAAACAAAAATTAATTTTTTGAAAAAAAGTTTTTACCGGGCTAAAAATAAACTTACCATTTTTAAATTATAAGAGTGGGGGGTGGGGGGGGAAGTTTTAATTTTTTTTAATTTACTTTTTTAAACTAACAGATTGGAAGTGACGGTTTTCAGCGCGTACGCTTCGCATGCCTGAAACCGGCACTTGTGAGGCCCCCTACGGGTGTGTACGCACCTCTGGAGGTTGGAAAATACAGGACAATATGTCTTCTGGAAGTCCATATAGACGGCATCCATAGACATTTTCCTGCCCAACATGTTAGTGATCACTTAAAAAAAAAATCAGACATGACCATACTGTTCACAAATCCATGCTGACTCTTTGACCAGCTCGCACTCGTTAAAGTGCTCAGTCGTGATGGATTTCTTCTGATCCTCGGTTTGGATTTTTTTTTTTAATTGACCCACCCTTTCGGAAATATGAATGTTATTCTAAAATTTGTATTGGGGCTCTTATATTGATGTAACCTAGAATCGTTAAAGATTTTTTTTTAAATGGCCAAGGTTAAGAGGTGCAGAGTCCTAGGAGAGAAGGCTGGATTTACTTGTCTTTACTTGTGCTGCTTATAGTCGCAGTTATGAGGCGTTGGCTCTCTTGCCAGCATTGCATTTTATGCTTGACTTCTCCAGGCAATCTCTCTCTCATCGATTTATATACTTGAGGATCTGCATCCTGTGTACTGTGCCCCAATTTAGAAACTCAGTCCTTCTGTTGTATCTACAAATATTCTTGCAGCGGAATTCCAGGTAGTGAATGAAAGGATTCTTTTATGATGTACGCTCTGTCCAGATAAGGATGTTTCTGAGCATGTAGCTGCCCAACAGGTTGTGCATTGTTAGAGGAAACGCTAAAGGGAATTTGCAAAGAATAAAACATTTCTTCCTTGTTCAGTGAGACAGATTCCCTTTTTAGATTTATTCCCTGCTTCCATCCCTCTCTTCATTCAACTGCAAAATGTACGTTTCCAATATTCTGGCTGCAAACCATCACCATTCGGACACCATTGGAGTAGTCCAAATCTCCATAGAAGCTGGAGATTGAACCAGAGCCCCAAGCAGAGAGGGCCTTCCGCCCCGTAGGAACAGCAGGCCTCTCATTGAAAGTGGCAACAAATTTCAATCTGTAGTTGTTCCTTCTCAAGCTCCAACCCATTGCAGAAATGACCAGTCTCCACTCGGAACTGAGCAAGTCACTGGTCCTCAACATGGTGATGAGTGGCCCCGCATAAAATGAATCATTATACTTCAGGGATGGGGGTGGTTTGATGGTAGCAGTGTTGGAAAGACCAGTGCATTGTTCTGTTGCTTTTCTGCTTCCTTTTGATCTGAGAGCACGGGCAGATGGTGAGCACATCAGATAAGTTGAGTGTCCATCTGATGAGCTTTCTCTGCTTAGGGGCAGATATATTGGCCTTGCGGGGCAAGCTTAGCCATTTGATGAAAAGCCCTTCATTCAATGGCATTTTCTCCGACATACCAGACTGGACGCAACACTATGCCTGAAATATTTTTGAACAACTCTTATCGCACAAGAAAAATAAATGGGTAGCAGATTTCAGTTGTCTTTCCTTTCTGCTAAAAGAAACCACAAGGCATTTACAGGAAACTTTCTTTTATCCGGCACGGACGGGACCGACGTGGTGCCAGTTCAGCAACAATTCCGGATAACAACGCTATAGTAAAAGATACGGACCTTAGAGCTCCGTTTAAAGCAACAAACCCTGTTGCTAGCTTCAGAACAACGTCCACAAGTTGCAAGCGTCTCTGTAGCTTAGCAACAGCTGCAGCCACACCCTTGCCTTCCTCCATTTGTTGCTGTGCAAGTAATAAAAGTTACTGAAAGTTACCTGAAACCGACTCCTGAACTTTACCGGTTAACCGACATTTCCGGTTATTTAGGGGCCAGTTAATCGAAAGTTTCCTGTATTTGACAAAAGAACCTGCTTTATTGATCAGAAGTTACTGGAGACGATTGGTGTTGTAAAGTGGTGCTGCTTCTACCCTGTAATGGGCTTGACATTTTTTGTTGTTGGTGCAAGCATTTTTTACGTCAAATTAAAAATAAACTGGCTTCGATAAACGTCGAGCTCAGGCGTGTCCTTAAAACTTGTTTCTCTTGGGTTACATAGCATGGCGCCATGATGGTAATACAAGTTTACATCCATGTTCCTGTTAATTTGCATAGATCTCATATTGCTGATACTAACTGATCTTGATGTTCTAATTTAGGATTTAAAATAATTGTTCTTGGGTTGTGGATGACACTAGCAAGGCAACATTTATTACCCATCTCTAATTGCCCTGAGGGCATTAAGAGTCAACCACAAAGGTGTGGCCCAGTCACATGCAATGTTCCCCCTCAGTTGCACGGCCACGCAGTAATCTGAAAGATCCCGCGTAGGCCGCTCACTGGCTTTTACATTGTGAATACCGCGCAGGCCCAGAAATTTAAAGCGCCCGGCCGCGCAGAGCAAAGTGCAGCTTACAGGGGACATTGGCCACGTGTCCAGGTGACTAATCAAAGCAGCCATTGCTAACATACCATTACTTTGGGAAGTGGTGGGGGAGGGAAAAGGAGGAATGTTTACCTTATGGAGACGGAAAGTTTGTTTATCAGAAGTCAGAATTTAGGCCTGAAATTACCGTCGTTCCGTTTTTCTCACATCTGTTTTTGTTTCATGCAGGACCCTGCGGGGATTTTCGAACTGGTGGAAGTTGTTGGAAATGGCACATATGGACAAGTGTACAAGGTAACGCAAAAGTAGTCTTTCTTTTTATTCGCGGAAATTATCTGGAGTAATTGAAATGTGCCAAATCAGAATTTGTTGTGCCATGTTCACGCGAATTCCCTGGTAACGTACCGCAAAGTCTAACTTTACCCATTCTTTACTTGTAGCAGTTATATCACCGTAGGTAACTGTACCCATTGCCACTCGAGTCGGTCAACTGTACTCATGATATATGCTTAGAGGCGCATCACCTCCCCGTCACCTACAGTTCTTAGCTGATATGTGTCTTTGGGCCCCAATGTAGAGTTGAGATTTGAGGCACGATAGCAAAATACTGCAGATGCTGGAAATCCGAAATAACAACAGAAAATGCTGGAAAAACTCAGCAGGCCAGGCAACATCCGTGGAGAGAAATTAGAGTCGACGTTTCGGGTCGAAACCCTTTTTCAAAACTGGAAAGGAAATAAAATAGATCGAAGTCAGGGCTGCGATAGAACAAAAGAAGTAAAAGAGACGTTAAGAGGTATTCAAAACCAGACGAGATGCTAATGGGACTGTGGAGACCAAAGACGGCTAAGATTAGGTGTGAAGTGTACTGGCAGGATAAGAGACAGCTGCCATGTGGGGGAGAGAAGAGAAAAAAAAGGAAAGGTGGGGGGGGAAGGGAAGACCCAAACAAAAGGGTGGAAAAAAATATAAGTAAAAATGTAATGGGGGCCGAGGTTATGATCTGAAATTGTTGAACTCGATATTGAGTCCGGAAGGCTGCAAAGTGCCTAATCGGAAGATTTTATTTCCTTTCCAGTTTTGAAAAAGGGTTTCGACCCGAAACGTCAACTCTAATTTCTCTCCATGGATGTTGCCTGGCCTGCTGAGTTTTTCCAGCATTTTCTGTTGTTATTTGAGATTTGAGGTACTTGGTTTAAAAAATACCAATGCAAAAATGTGCAAGTTTTACAAAAAAAAAAAAAATTGATTTGTTTTGTCATGATTGCTCAGTGAAAACGACCCTCAATCCAGCCAGCGCTCTGAATTATGGCACTTAATTAAAAAGTTAGTGAATACTGCTGGTTTTAACTCTAGTTTTGTCAAAGGTTGCGTGACTCACCAGAGGCCTGTATCAGTTTTTTTCATCAACGAAGATTTTGTTCTTAAATTCTGCGTTCTAAAAGGTGTCATTGTGGGAATAGAGTCAATAATGGTAAGAAAATGTTGCTGGCTACCCCAAATTAAAACTGAGGTGGGTGCACTGCCACGGAAGGTCATAAGTATCAGTAATTAGGCCTCCGCTGTGATTTGAGAGAGCGGGACCGGACCTGAATTAGGCTGGAACACACAATGGGGATAATTTGTGCGAGGGAGTTTATTGAAGTGCTTCATGAATCTTCTTGAATGGCAGGTGAGGGAACCCACACGTGGGAGGGCAGTCTTGGATTTCTGCCGCACTGCTGCTGGGAGTAATGGGCCAGGTGACATTTGGGGATCTCCTCTTCATAAAAGTCTTCATTTTAATTGTTGAAGTAAAAACCGAACAGGTAATAAAAACGATTAAGACATTTGATTTCACAGGAGCAGACTTCAAATCAATGGAATGCTGCTTGCAAGAAATTAACCGGGAGGAACTGTTTAGGAGGAGGGTGTGGAGGGGAAATGGGAGTGTTGAGCGATTTACGGCGCACAGCAAGAGGCAGCACATCCCAGAAATAGTCAAACCAACAAACTGAAGTAAAACTGACATGGATGGAAAAGGAAGACCATGAAAAGGCGCGAGAGAAGGGCACAGAGCGATTTTGGGACATTTAACTGTGGCCGTGCGGAAGTGGTGTACGAGGAAAGAGAAGTGACGGAGCTAAGTCACTTTTACCATTTGAAAGGGGGAGTAGGGATATAGAGGAGTTTTGAGAGCGAGCGCACTAAAAACTTGTAATACCACAATGAAAGGCATTGTCGAAAAGTTTAGGAAGCTGAAGCTAAACAAGGCTCTCTCAGATTCAATCTAACCGTGCTGGTGGAGCTCCCTGAGGAGATTGCAACTTCCTTCACCAATATCTTTGAAAGCCCCTTAAGAATTTGAGAAATAGGAGCAGGAGTCAACCATGCGGCCCCTCGAGCCTGCTCCGTCATTCAATAAGATCATGGCTGATCTTTGGCCTCAGCTGCATTTTCCAGCCCTGTCTCCGTATCCCTCGATTCCTTCAGTGTCCATTGGGTTTGGTAATGTCCCAGTGGGTTGCAAAGTGGAAAATGTGACCTCCATCATTTATACATATTTAAAAAAAAAAGGGGGTGGTGGTGCAAAGGACCAGTAAACCTGGTGGCACAGGATTGATGGACTGCCTAACACGCTCCTGTTGCTATGTTCCTATATACCGTATCTCCGTTTTGGAGAAGTTTGGAGATGTTCATGAGGGGATACCATAGGAAATTATCCGGAAGAACAGGGTCTGGTTTCGAAAGAGCCATCATGTATTGGAAGGAGCAGGCCGCGTTTGCCCAACTTATTGGATTTCTTTCAAGATGTGTTGGATAAGCGTGATGCAATGGATGCCATCAATCTGATCTCGGGAAGACATTTGTCACTGTCCCATGTAACTGCCTGATTCACAAGGTTATGCCCCATGGCATAGACAGCAAATTACTAGGCTGGATTATGTGACAGCAAAGGGAAATGATGGTGGAAGCTGATCGCCGGTGGAGTCGCAAGGTGTGACGTTGGGGGTCACTATAATTTATTGGAATGGAGGAAATATTGACACTGGTCAATGAGTTGGAGGTGGGGCGGGTCTTGAAACTACAGCAAACGGACTCTCCCGAGTACAGCAGGATTATTTTCCAACAAAATGCAGTGATTGGAGGATAGTTACATAATACAAATGACCAAAGGACAGGCTAGGTCATTTTTTATTCATTTGCGGGATGTGGGTGTCGCTGGCAAGGCCAGCATTTATTGCCCATACCTAATTGCCCTTGATCAGGTGGTGGTGAGTCGCCGCCTTCAACCGCTGCAGTCCGTGTGGTGAAGGTTGGGGCGGGAGTTCCAGAATTTTGACACAGCGACGATGAAGGAGCGGTGATATATCTCCAAGTCAGGATGGTGTGTGACTTGGAGGGGTACTTGGAGGTGGTGGTGTTCCCATGCGCTTGCTGCCCTTGTCCTTCTAGGTGGTAGAGCTTGTGGATTTGGGAGGGCAGATTTCCAAAACCATGTTAACTGCTGGATGTTTTGATGAAAGACTTGGCGTATGCCCTTTAACCAGTGTTTCAAATGACCCTGCAAAGGATACAAGTGATTGTGTTACCTGCTTTAGAAATATGTCTCTAATACCGTGACAAACACCTTTTTGTTTGGGGATAGGGTGTTACGCAATCATTTAGTGTGTCATTTGTGCGATTAATCACAAAATAAACTGTCCTAACCTGTAACCAAATGGGAGCATTGGACAGGAAGTGGTGAGACGGTACGCTGTAATTCGGTGTGGCATGTATTTGTAATACATTAGTCATTCAGTTCCCAGATTGTGAAGTATCTCTTTTTTGAACTTGGGAACAGAGGGTGACTGAGTAGAATGTCTTTGATACTGAACTTGCCTGCCTTAACTAAACCATTCTGCAGGTGATGAATCTAAAAGCAAAAACATATTGATGCCCTGAATATTTTGCTGCTTGTGAAATTAATTTTCTTAGAGTTACAACACCCCTCCCACTGTGCCTCCTTGCGCCCTTGTACGGAGTTGAATACTGCGCTGCTAGCAGATATGGTCAATGCTCTGTGAACAAAGCCAGTAGCTAGGAAGTATGGTAGCATAATGGTTATGTTACTGGACTAGTAATGCAGAGGCTGGGATTAATGCTCCGGAGACACACGTTCCAATTCCACCATGGCAGCTGGGGAATTTAAATTCACATAATTTAATAAATCTGGAATAAAAAGCTAGTATCAGTAATGGTGACCATGAAACTACCGTATTGTCTTAAAAACCCATCTAGTTTGCTAATGTCCTTTTTAGGAAGGAAATCTGCCATCCTTACCCGGTCTGGCCGATATGTGACTCTAGACCCACAGCATGTGGTTGACTCTTAACTGCCCTCTGAAATGACCTGGCAAGCCACAGTTGTATCAAAACGAAAAACTATAATGAGCATAAAACCGGACGGACCACCCGGCATCGACCTAGGCACCGGGTTCGGACCTAACAGCACTTTGGGAATATCTTCACCACGCGGACTACAGCGGTTCAAGGAAGCCACTGGGGATGGGTAATAAAGGCTGGACTTGCCAGTGACGCCCATGGATGAATAAAAATAAGTGTGAAATTGTGACATTATATGCTCGTTCTTCTCTTCCTCCCACACTAAATCACATGGCAAAGATCAAGAATTTGGAGCACTTATAATGCCCTGAACTGTGCTATCATTTGGTGACGCCATACATTGAAGTGTTCGCATGCTGGATCATGTGCATTATGTTTTTCTTTCTCCTGTGGATTGACTCATGAATGCAAACTTTCATTCTAGCTGCATGACCCTACGGCAATCTTCCTTCTAAACGATTCGGAGCAGAATGAGTATTTTCATCACATTTTTATTATAGATAATCTGTTATGAACTGCTGTTATTGACGTTTTTACATTTAAAAAAAAAAGGGGGCACAGTAGGTGCTTTCATAAAATCACAAGATGGACACAGATGAGGAAGACCATCTCAGTTCATCATGCTGGGAGTTTCTATGGATCCTCCATCGCAGCCCCGTTATCTTACTGTCAACATTTAGTTTGAACTAGTTTGCAGATTTAGCTTTTCATTGCCATTTATTATCTTGCCTCCAGTCTTGCATGAGCTGCAATGTCCTCCAGTTAAACATTCGGACAACTGAAACCATTATCCTCGGCCTCCGTCGCCAATTCCAAATGCTTGCCAGTGACTCATCCCCTCCCTGACCTCGGTAAACCTCAGCTTTCAAAATTCTGTCAATCGTATCCTGCACCGAGATCCACTGGCCCATCACCTCTCTGCTCACTGATTTTCACCTCAAATTTCAAATTCTCCTCATGTTTGAATCTCCATGACCTTATCCCTTCCTACCTCTGTAATCATCTTCAGCCCGATTAACCTCCCTCGCCCCCGAACACTCTCCCCCTGAATCTGGCCTCTTGTGCAGCCTGCCTTCCTTCACCCTATCATAGGTGGCCATGCCTTCAACTACCATGCTCCAGAATTCCTCCCCTTAACCTCCCTGGCCCTCCGCCCCGCCTCCCTGGCCCTCTGCCCCGCCTCCCTGGCCCTCCGCCCCGCCTCCCTGGCCCTCCGCCCCGCCTCCCTGGCCCTCCGCCCCGCCTCCCTGGCCCTCCGCCCCGCCTCCCTGGCCCTCCGCCCCGCCTCCCTGGCCCTCCGCCCCGCCTCCCTGGCCCTCCGCCCCGCCTCCCTGCCAAAACCCACCTCTTGAACCAAGATTCTGCTCACTCCATCTAATATCTCTTGGCCTGCTCACCAGCTTTTCGTTCTACCTCTGCGAAGCACTTTGGGACCTTTTACGAAGTTTTGTGAAACATGCTTTTTTAGTGCAAGTTAATACCTCTTCAGTATTTAATACTTTTAATTCTCATTTTAATGAACCATGGCACATTTAATCAGAGACCAAAGCCCATGTCATTCTCAAAACTCTTCCGATTCCTCCCTTCACTTTTCTTATCAGCAGTTGCAGCAACAGGGGCACCGCCACCCGCATCAACACCGTGGGTCGGACTCTAATGTCAATATTTGCCAAAGCCTTAGTAATAGAGGCTGGGTCAGAAAAGCTCAATATTTACTTGAAGCGACCTAATGCGAGCATCAAGTTTGCCTTCACTCAGGTGATCTTTTCCTCGTGCTGAAGGAGGGCGCTTGTAGTTACAGGCGAGTTCGGATGTGGATGCCTTGGCGCTGGGTTTCTGCGGGACGTGGGTCAGATGGTGCTAGTCCCATTAGGCTCGGCCTTCGTTCGGGTTTTGAGTTTTCCTTGTGATGCTCGGGATCAGTCTTCTGGCTGCTCTTTGAATCCCCTCCAAAGCCAGAATTTGACCAGAACTGCAACCAACTCGTTAACTCGACCACTCAACGTAAAACAGTTCCTCTAACTTCACATCTATTTTGTGTTTTCCTTTTTATTTTTAAGTATCCAAGCTTTTAGGGCAACTTTCTAACTGTCTGTTCCCTTTCCACTGATTCGATCTCTCTCCCTGGCAGCTGTCTAAGGCTGATCATGTCTGTTCGCAACCTTGGTTTCATATTTGATCGCAAATTGAGCTTCCTACCACATATCCATTCGATGACGAAGACCGCCCATTTCCACCTTCGTAAAATCGCCTGTCTCCACCTTTGCCTCAACTTATCTGCTGCCAAAATCCTCATCCATGCCTTTATCACCTCTAGACTTGACTATTGCAATGCACCCCTGGCCGGCCTCCCTAGTTCTACCCTCCATAAACTTGAGGTTATCCAAAGCTCTGCTGCCCGTGTCCTAACTCGCACCAAGTCCCGTTCACCCATCACCCCTGTGCTCTGACCTACATTGGCTCCCAGTTAAGCAACTCCTCGAGTTTTAAAATTCTCATCCTTGTTTTCAAATCCCTCCATGGCCTCGCCCCTCCTTATCTCTGTAATCTCCTCCAGCCCTATAATTCCCCTCGACCTCTGCGCTCCGCCTTCTGGCC
>NW_028225182.1:30341693-30346693 GCF_052327205.1 Somniosus microcephalus | reverse complement strand
GTCCGCTGAGTACTTAGTTTCAGTAGCAGCTGACTCAGGGGACTCTTTCTGGGTTTAGCTCTTGGGTCTGAAAGGCTTTGAAATGAAGGGTGTCTGGGGAGCTAGATTTGAGGTGATTTAGGAAGTTTAGTGCTCGTTTTTGGATGTTTATTATCAGTGGGTATCTGCCTAGTTCGGCTCTGCATGCATTTGTTGGCGTTTTTCTTTGGGTGCGAAGGATGCTTCGGCAGAATTCTGCATGTAGGGCTTCTATTGTGTGTTTTTCCCATTTAGTGTAGCTTTGGTGATTTAGCGGTGCCCCACTACTTCACTTACTCCGTATAGTGCAATGGCAGGATTATGCTGTCAAAAATTTGAGCCAGATTTTGATTGGGATTTGGATGTTGTAGAATTTTCTTTTTATTGCATATAGGGCTCTTCGGGCTTTTTCTTTTAGTGCATTCACTGCTATGCTGAAGCTCCCTGATGCTGTAATAGTTAGACCCAAGGTAGGTGTAGCTCATAGTGTGTCCTATAGTGTATCAACTGAGGGTAAAACTGGATTTGTTTTCCCTGACATCTGGGTCTTTTCTGAAAAATCATGATGTTGGTTTTCTTTAGATTTACTGTTAGAGCCCAATTTTGGCAGTATTTGTCGAGTAGGTCTAGTTGTTGCTGTAATCCCTGTTCTGTGGGGAGACAGCAGAACCAGGTCGTCCGCATAGAACAGGGACTTCACTTCTCCATCCAGGAGACGGAGACCTGGTGACTCGCTTTGCTCCAGCATGTCTGCTAATTCATTTATGTATATGTTGAACAGGGTCGGGCTCAAATTGCAGCCCTGCCGGACGCCTCTTCTCTGGGTGAAGAAATCAGTGCGTTTGTCTCCAATTTTGACCCCGCATTTGTTTTCAGATACATTGATTTAATAAGTCATAGACTTTGCCCCTATTCCACACTGAAGAAGTTTATAATAGAGCCCTTCGTGCCATATAGAGTCAAAGGCTTTCTTGAAGTCGATGAAACAGGCGAATATTTTCCCATTTTTTGTTTGGTGTTTATGTTTTTCAATGAGGGTGTGAAGGGTATAGATATGGTCGGCGGTGCGGTGTTTGGAAGAAAGCCTATTTGGTTTTTTCTGAGGATATTATGTTTGTTAAGAAAATCAAGTAATCTACTATTTAGAATACTGCAGAATAACTTCCCTAGACAACTGTTGACACAGATGCCGCGGTAGTTATTTGGGTCTGATTTGTTTCCACTTTTATATATGGGGGAGATTAGTCCTTGGCACCAGATATCGGGAAAACAGCCTGAGCGTAATATGATGTTGAATAGTTTGAGTATCGCACTCTGCATCTCCATATTGCTGAACTTTAGCATTTCATTTTTGATGTTGTCTGGGCCACAGGCTTTCTTTAGGTGGAGAGATTTTGTTTTTGTGGCCAGTTCTTTCCATGTGATTGGGGAGTCTAGAGGGTTTTGGTTGTCTTTAATTGTTGCTTCTAATGTGTGGAGTTTTTCTGTGACCTGATGTTGACTTGGGTTTGTTTTGTTTTTTGGGATGTCTTTGTAGAGGTTTTCAAATATGTTCTCCAGATGTCGCCATCTTGGATTGGTAATGCTTGCAATTGTGTTGTACTCAGGTTATTCCACATTTCCCAGAATTGTTTTGGATTGGTGGAGTTTTCAATTTCTTCGAGTATTTTGTGGGTATAGTTTCTCTCTGTCTGCGCTCTCTCTCTCTGTCTGCTCTCTCTCTCTGTCTGCTCTCTCTCTCTGTCTGCTCTCTCTCTCTCTGTCTGCTCTCTCTCTCTGTCTGCTCTCTCTCTCTGTCTGCTCTCTCTCTCTGTCTGCTCTCTCTCTGTCTGCTCTCTCTCTCTGTCTGCTCTCTCTCTCTGTCTGCTCTCTCTCTCTGTCTGCTCTCTCTGTCTGCTCTCTCTCTCTGTCTGCTCTCTCTCTCTGCTCTCTCTCTCTGTCTGCTCTCTCTCTCTGTCTGCTCTCTCTCTCTGTCTGCTCTCTCTCTCTGTCTGCTCTCTCTCTCTCTGTCTGCTCTCTCTCTCTGTCTGCTCCCTCTCTCTGTCTGCTCTCTCTCTGTCTGCTCTCTCTCTCTGTCTGCTCTCTCTCTCTGTCTGCTCTCTCTCTCTGTCTGCTCTCTCTCTCTGTCTGCTCTCTCTCTCTGCTCTCTCTCTCTGTCTGCTCTCTCTCTCTGTCTGCTCTCTCTCTCTGCTCTCTCTCTCTGTCTGCTCTCTCTCTCTCTCTGTCTGCTCTCTCTCTCTGCTCTCTCTCTCTGTCTGCTCTCTCTCTCTGCTCTCTCTCTCTGCTCTCTCTCTCTCTCTGCTCTCTCTCTCTGTCTGCTCTCTCTCTCTGTCTGCTCTCTCTCTCTGTCTGCTCTCTCTCTCTGTCTGCTCTCTCTCTCTGTCTGCTCTCTCTCTCTGTCTGCTCTCTCTCTCTGTCTGCTCTCTCTCTCTGTCTGCTCTCTCTCTCTGTCTGCTCTCTCTCTCTGCTCTCTCTCTCTGTCTGCTCTCTCTCTCTGTCTGCTCTCTCTCTGTCTGCCCTCTCTCTCTGTCTGCTCTCTCTGTCTGCTCTCTCTGTCTGCTCTCTCTCTGTCTGCTCTCTCTCTCTCTCTGCTCTCTCTCTCTCTCTGCTCTCTCTCTCTCTCTCTGCTCTCTCTCTCTCTGCTCTCTGCTCTCTCTGCTCGCTCTCTCTCTGCTCGCTCTCTCTCTGCTCGCTCTCTCTCTCTGCTCGCTCGCTCTCTCTGCTCGCTCGCTCTCTCTGCTCGCTCGCTCTCGCTCTCTGCTCGCTCTCTGCTCGCTCGCTCTCTGCTCGCTCGCTCTCTGCTCGCTCGCTCTCTGCTCGCTCTCTCTGCTCGCTCGCTCTCTCTGCTCGCTCGCTCTCTCTGCTCGCTCGCTCTCTCTGCTCGCTCGCTCTCTCTGCTCGCTCGCTCTCTCTGCTCGCTCGCTCTCTCTGCTCGCTCGCTCTCTCTGCTCGCTCTCGCTCGCTCTCTCGCTCGCTCGCTCGCTCGCTCTCTCTCTCTGCTCGCTCTCTCTCTCTGCTCGCTCTCTCTCTCTGCTCGCTCTCTCTCTCTGCTCGCTCTCTCTCTGCTCGCTCTCTCTCTCTGCTCGCTCTCTCTCTCTGCTCGCTCTCTCTCTCTGCTCGCTCTCTCTCTCTGCTCGCTCTCTCTCTCTGCTCGCTCTCTCTCTCTGCTCGCTCTCTCTCTCTGCTCGCTCTCTCTCTCTGCTCGCTCTCTCTCTCTGCTCGCTCTCTCTCTCTGCTCGCTCTCTCTCTCTGTCTGCTCTCTCTCTGTCTGCTCTCTCTCTCTGTCTGCTCTCTCTCTCTGTCTGCTCTCTCTCTCTGTCTGCTCTCTCTCTCTGTCTGCTCTCTCTCTCTGTCTGCTCTCTCTCTCTGCTCTCTCTCTCTGTCTGCTCTCTCTCTCTGTCTGCTCTCTCTCTCTGTCTGCTCTCTCTCTCTGTCTGCTCTCTCTCTCTCTGTCTGCTCTCTCTCTCTGTCTGCTCTCTCTCTGTCTGCTCTCTCTCTCTGTCTGCTCTCTCTCTCTGTCTGCTCTCTCTCTCTGTCTGCTCTCTCTCTCTGTCTGCTCTCTCTCTCTGTCTGCTCTCTCTCTCTGCTCTCTCTCTCTGTCTGCTCTCTCTCTCTGTCTGCTCTCTCTCTCTGTCTGCTCTCTCTCTCTGCTCTCTCTCTCTGTCTGCTCTCTCTCTCTCTCTGTCTGCTCTCTCTCTCTGCTCTCTCTCTCTGTCTGCTCTCTCTCTCTGCTCTCTCTCTCTGCTCTCTCTCTCTCTCTGCTCTCTCTCTCTGTCTGCTCTCTCTCTCTGTCTGCTCTCTCTCTCTGTCTGCTCTCTCTCTCTGTCTGCTCTCTCTCTCTGTCTGCTCTCTCTCTCTGTCTGCTCTCTCTCTCTGTCTGCTCTCTCTCTCTGTCTGCTCTCTCTCTCTGTCTGCTCTCTCTCTCTGTCTGCTCTCTCTCTCTGTCTGCTCTCTCTCTGTCTGCCCTCTCTCTCTGTCTGCTCTCTCTGTCTGCTCTCTCTCTGTCTGCTCTCTCTCTCTCTCTGCTCTCTCTCTCTCTCTGCTCTCTCTCTCTCTCTCTGCTCTCTCTCTCTCTGCTCTCTGCTCTCTCTCTGCTCTCTCTGCTCGCTCTCTCTCTGCTCGCTCTCTCTCTGCTCGCTCTCTCTCTCTGCTCGCTCGCTCTCTCTGCTCGCTCGCTCTCTCTGCTCGCTCGCTCTCTGCTCGCTCGCTCTCTGCTCGCTCGCTCTCTGCTCGCTCGCTCTCTGCTCGCTCGCTCTGCTCGCTCGCTCTCTCTGCTCGCTCGCTCTCTCTGCTCGCTCGCTCTCTCTGCTCGCTCGCTCTCTCTGCTCGCTCGCTCTCTCTGCTCGCTCGCTCTCTCTGCTCGCTCGCTCTCTCTGCTCGCTCGCTCTCTCTGCCGCTGCTCTTCTCTCTGCTCGCTCTCTCTCTCGCTCTCTCTCTTGCTCGCTCTCTCTGCTCGCTCTCTCTCTCTGCTCTCATCTCTCTCTCTGCTCGCTCTCTCTCTCTGCTCGCTCTCTCATCTGCTCGCTCTCTCTCTCTGCTCGCTCTCTCTCTCTGCTCGCTCTCTCTCTCTGCTCGCTCTCTCTCTCCTGCTCGCTCTCTCTCTCTGCTCGCTACTCTCTCTCTCTGCTCGCTCTCTCTCTCTGCTCGCTCTCTCTCTCTGCTCGCTCTCTCTCTCTGCTCGCTCTCTCTCTCTGCTCGCTCTCTCTCTCTGCTCGCTCTCTCTCTCTGCTCGCTCTCTCTCTCTGCTCGCTCTCTCTCTCTGCTCGCTCTCTCTCTCTGCTCGCTCTCTCTCTCTGCTCGCTCTCTCTCTCTGCTCTCTCTCTCGCTCTCTCTGCTCGCTCTCTCTCTCTGCTCGCTCTCTCTCTCTGCTCGCTCTCTCTCTGCTCGCTCTCTCTTCTCTGCTCGCTCTCTCTCTACTGCTCGCTCTCTCTCTCTGCTCGCTCTCTCTCTCTGCTAGCTCGCTCTCTCTCTCTGCTCGTCTC